>NC_048586.1:13252500-13480000 GCF_013265735.2 Oncorhynchus mykiss | reverse complement strand
AAGAGAGAAAAAGAGAGAGAGAATTAGAGAGAGCATACTTAAATTCACACAGGACACTGGATAAGACAGGAGAAATACTCCAGATATAACACACTGACCCTAGCCCCCCCGACACATAAACTATTGCAGCATAAATACTGGAGGCTGAGACAGGAGGGGTCGGGAGACACTGTGGCCCCGTCCAACGATACCCCCGAACAGGGCCAAACAGGCCGGATATAACCCCATCCACTTTGCCAAAGCACAGCCCCGACACCACTAGAGGGATATCTTCAACCACACACCTGTTTCACTCAAGACTCGCCCCTGCGGATAATGGCCATGACACCCCTGGAGCATTAACACACACCTGCATCCTTTCTTCCCATTCCTCCACACATCCCTCTCTCTCTCTCTCTTCCACTGCAGTGTTACATTTATGCTCTAACATCCATTCAGCTGGTCACAGAACAGGGGAGAAACAAAGAGAGAGGGAGAGAGAAAGAAATTAGAGGGAGGTGGAGAGAGAAAGAGAGTAGAGAGAGAAAGAGCAGATATCAATTATGATGACTGAGAATTTTGCTGCGTTTGCCAAAGCATGTTGTCGGAGGAGGCAGACAGGCAGGAGGGACGAATAGACGCAGAATCATTTCTCCCTTGATCCTCTCTGCTCCGCACACGGTGCCCCTAGCATGCTCCACACTGCAGCATGGCCCAGTCCTGCAATGTGGCCCAGTCATCTATAGATACACACACACATGCTGGAACGCACAGACGGACGCAAGCGCACACGCACACACATGCACATCCTCATACATGCTTGCACGTACGTCCATATGCAGGCACACACGCACACACCACACACAAACTCACCCACCCAAGGGTGGACACACATGCAAGCACACATCAATATGTGTGGATCCTACATTCAACATCTCCATGAGTTCCAATTACCATGTGTTATAATTCCATTATTACTCAAGGGTTACAACAGTTTGATCCAACACACTATCATGTGAAAACACAATTGCAGCAATGCTCTTCACATTTTTACCTCAATAAAAAAGGACTCGGGATGTGTGTTGTCCAGTTGGCATTGATTTTAAGCCAGCTCCCAGCTCCATCATTCCAGGAGATGAAAGCTGTTAGAAGCAGAGTAGAAACCTGATAATGATTGAGAAGGGAACCGCCATTATACCCTCTAGCGTCCAGCGGCCATTACGCAAAAGGCAGTGAAGGTGAAGTCAGTGTAGATCTGGCTAAAGATGAGAAACCTGCCAATTGCTATGACGCTGGTAATCAAGAGAGACAGCCAGGTATTTACAGTCTAGGGAGAGGAGTGATATGTGAGTGTGTGTGTGTGTGTGTGTGTGTGTGTGTGTGTGTGTGTGTGTGTGTGTGTGTGTGTGTGTGTGTGTATGTGTGTGTGTGCGTGCGTGTGTGTGCGTGTGTGTGCGTGTGTGTGTGTGTGTGTGTGTGTGTGTGTGTGTGTGTGTGTGTGTGTGTGTGTGTGTGTGTGTGTGTGTGTGTGTGTGTGTGTGTGTGTGCGTGTGTGTGTGTGTGTGTGTGTGTGTGTGACTGTGCGTGCGTGCTTGCGTGTGTGTGTGTTCCAGTCGATGCCAAGGAGTCAGATGGGCCACAGGATGTAGTGAATAAATCATGAGAACATTTATTCAGCAACAGAAGAGCAGAAACCCAAACACTCTTTTTCTTCTCAGGGCTGTCTGTGTACCCGCTAATGTTCTCTCACAGAATCACTTCCCTCTCCTGATGGACCCAAAGGCAAGCAATCTAAGTCAACTCTCCTGTTTGGAATCGGCTCTTACGCCAGGGAAAGAAGTAGAGCAGTAGATGCCAGCCACAGAGAGTTGAAGTTCTCAGAAGGGGTCTTATGGCTTGGGGGAGAAGCTGTTCAGAGCCCCGTTGGTTCCAGACATGGTGAACCAGTACCGCTTGCCATGCGGTAGCACAGAGAACAGTCAATGACTTGGGTGTCTGGAGTCTATGAAACATTTTTGGGCCTTCCTCCGACACATCCCTGGTATGGAGGTCCTGGAGGCAGAGAGCTTGGTCGCAGTGATGCACTAGGCCGTACGCGTTACTTGCCTTGCGGTCGGATGACAAGCAGTTCCCATACCAAGCGGCGATGCAGCTGGTCAAGATGCTCTCAACTTGCAGCTGTAGAACGTTTTGAAGAGGTAGGACCCATGCCAAATCATTTCAGACTCCTGAGAGGGAAAAGGCGTTGTCGTCCCCTATTCACTACTGTGTTGGTGTGCGTGGATCATGATCGATCCTTAGTGATGTGGACACCGAGGAACTTGAAGCTTTCAAACCCTCTCCACTACAGCCCCCTCGATGTGAATGGGGGCTTGCTCGTCAATGGATGAGATACCATTGTGGGCTAGCAGTAGCCACTACCACTGGTCTATGCCCAGCCTTTCTTTTTCCCTTAGCCAGTACACTGGTACACTTTTGCCCATGCACCGGAGCTATGGAGAGCCTCTTTAAAATTGTACATTGGTATAATGGTGCCCAGGCACCCGGGCTACGCTGGGCCAGCCTGAGCCAGCCTCCCCCTACATTTACTCTGATTTAGAGAGAGCTGTGTGAAGGAGATGGGAATAGCATTTAGCCCACATCCACTTTAATTTTTTAAATGTTATTGCAGCAATAAATACATTGAAGTGCCCTGTACCTTGTGGCACCCACCGCTAAAAGCTTGTATTTATTAATGCCAAAGCACCACAAGGATATCTGTAAGGTGCCTGTAAGAGAACACAATCTACAGCTAACCATCTCTGGCATGCAGTGCTCTATATACAGTATATATATATAGTATATATATATACATATATATACATATATGCAGTATATACAGTCCCAGTCAAAAGTTTCAACACACCAACTCATTCAAGGGTTTTTCTAGATTTTTACTATTTTCTACATTGTAGAATAACAGTGAAGACATCAAATTACACATGGAAAAAAATTACACATGGAATCATGTAGTAACCAAAAAAAGTGTTAAACAACTCTACATCTATTTTAGATTTTAGATTCTTCAAAGTAGCCACCCTTTGCCTTGATGACAGCTTTGCACACACATGGCAATCTCTCAAACAGCTTCATGAGGAATGCTTTTCCAACAGTCTTGAAGGTGTTCCTACATATGCTGAGCACTTGTGGGCTGCTTTTCCTTCACTCTGTGGTTCAACTCCTCCCAAATCATCTCAATCACTCTCCTTCTTGATCAAATAGCCCTTACAGAGCCTGGAAGTGTGTTTTGGATCATTGTCCTGTTGAAAAACCAATGATAGTCCCACTAAGCACAAACCAGATGGGATTGCGTATCGCTGCAGAATGCTGTGGTAGCCATGCTGGTTAAGTGTGCATTGGTTTCTAAATAAATCAACAACAGTTTCACCAGCAAAGCATCCCCACACCATCACACCTTCTCCTCCATGCTTCACGGTGGGAACCACACATGGGGAGATCATCTGTTCACCTACTCCACGTCTCACAAAGACACAGCTGTTGGAACCAAAAATCGCCAGTTTGGACTCATCAGACCAAAGTACAGATTTCGACCGGTCTAATGCCCATTTCTCGTGTTATTTGGCCCAAGCAAGTATCTTCTTATTATTGGTGTCCTTTAGAAGGGGTTTCTTTGCAGCAATTTGACGATGAAAGCCTGATTCACGCAGTCTCCTCTGAACAGTTGATGTTGAGATGTGTCTGTTACTTGAACTCAGGATCGGTGTCCCACCCGTGGGACGGTTGAGCTAACGTAGGTTAATGTGATTAGCATGAGGTTGTAAGTAACAAGAACGTTTCCCAGGACATAGACATATCTGATATGGGCAGAAAGCTTACATTATTGTTAATCTAACGGCACTGCCCAATTTATGGTAGCTATTACAGTGAAATAATACCATGCTATTGTTTGAGGAGAGGGCACAGTTATGAACTTCAAAATGTATCAATAAACCAATTAGGCACATTTGGTCAGACTACAACATTTCGAACAGAAATGCAATGGTCATTGGATCAATTTAAACTTTGCACATACACTTGAAAATGCACCTAACCTGTAATAATACATTGTGACCATTCTCCTGCTTTATCTTTTACCAGATCTAATGTGTTATATTATCTTACATTAATTTCACATTTCCACAAACTTCAAAGTGTTTCTTTTCAAATGGTATCAAGAAAATGCATATCCTTGCTTCAGGTCCTGAGCTACAGGCATTTAGATTTGGGTATGTCATTATAGGCAAAATTGAAGAAAAAAAAGGTCTGCTCCTTAAGATCCTCTGCAGCAGAGGTAACTCTGGGTCTTCCTTTCCTATGGCAGCCTCATGAGAGCCAGTTTCATCATAGCGCTTGATGGTTTTTGCGACTGCACTTGTAGAAACTTTTAAAGTTCTTGACATTTTCAAGATCGACTGACCTTCATGTCTTAAAGTAATGATGGACTGTCGTTTCGCTTTGCTTTTTTGAGCTGTTCTTGCCATAATATGGACTTGGTCTTTCACAAAATAGGGCTATCTTCTGTGTACCACCCCTACCTTGTCACAACATAACTGATTGGCTCAAACACATTAAAGAAGGAAAGAAATTCCACAAATTAAATTTTAACAAGGCACAAATGTTAATTGAAATGCATTCCAGGTGACTACCTCATGAAGCTGGTTGAGAGAATGCCAAGAGTGGGCAAAGCTGTCATCAAGGCAAAGGGTGGCTACTTTGAGTCACATTACAGCCGTATTCTAAAATTGATTCAATTGTTTTTGTTCCCTCATTAATCTACACACAATACCCTGTAATGGCAAAGCAAAAACAGGTTTTAATGCAAATCCTCTCAAGCTCTGTCAGGTTAGATGCGGCGCATTGCTGCACAGTTATTTTTCATGTCTCTCCAGAGATCGAGATCAAGTTTGGGCTCTGGGTGTGGCCACTCAAGGACATTCAGAGACTTGTCCAAAAGCCACTCCTCCGTTGTCTTGGATGTGTGCTTAGGGTCGTTGTCCCATTGAAAGGTGAACCTTCGTCCCTGTCTGAGGTCCGGGGCACTCTGGAGCAGGTTTTCATCAAGGATATCTCTGTACTTTGCTCCGTTCATCTTTGCCTTGATCCCGACTAGTCCCTGCCGCTGAAAAACATCCCCACAGAATGATGCTGCCACCACCATGCTTCACCATAGGGATGATGCCAGGTTTCATCCAGAAGTGACACTTGGCATTCAGGCCAAAGAGTTCAATATTGGCTTCATCAGACCAGAGAATCTTGTTTCTAATGTGCCATTAACTGAGGAGTGGCTTCCGTCTGGCCACTCTTCCATTAAGGAGTGATTGGTGGAGTGTTGCAGAGATGGTTGTTCTTCTGGAAGGTTCTCCCAACTCCACCGAGGATCTCTGCAGCTCTGTCAGAGTGACCATTGAGAGCGCCTAATGTCAATTTTGAGTCTCATAGCAAAGGGTCTGAATACGTATGTAAAAAAGCTAGTTCTGTTTTTTTTTTTTGTAAATTTGTAGCAAAATTCAAAAAAATGTTTTCTCTTTGTCATTATGGGTTACCGTCTGTAGATTGATGAGTAAAAAGTATAATTTAATCCATTTTAGAATAAATCTGTAATGTAACAAAATGTGGAAAAAGTCAAAGGAATCTGAATTCTTTCCGAATGCACTGTATATAATCACTAAGAATGCATTAGCATTATGCTATCACAGATCCACACTGTTTCACCCAACAAAGGCATTTGCAATGCTAGCATTTCTTTATGCATAATTCTATATTGTGTTTTAAGTTTTAAAGGAAACAAACTGTGTCCTAGTAATAAAAGACTGTTAATCAGTGTGAGTGAAGCCAATTTAGTCTCTCTGTGATACTTTAGCTCCCAAACACTACCCAACTCAATGTAATTAACAGCGATGCTTCATCTGTTCATGTGCAAATATCTGTCGATTTAAACATGAAACAAACAGCATGAATACGTTCTCACAAATGCGTAGTTGAATAAGGGCACCTTAATTTGCCAGCGCTGAGCAATTAGATGGAACACGACGCTAATTCCATCTCTGAGGTCCTCTGGGATATGATGCTGAGCTGCGCTACACGGCTAGGTTACACAGGCAAGCAGCGCGCTTTATGCCTTCAAGTGACTCTTGATTATTCATTATAGATATTTTTAACCATTTCCAACTGAGATTGTAGCCAACAGCCTTCTCCCTGTCGGCTCTGTCACGTAGAGAGGTAAAAAGAGAGGTAGAAAACTAGCATCTGTGTGTGTGAGATAGAGAGGTAGCTGTAATGTAAACTTGGACTTGAAACCGTTGAGTTTGTCTGTTGTGTATAGTAAATCTCTGTGAACCTGTGGTAATGGCTGGTAACTTTAGCTCTCAGGTGGGTAGTGTCTGATTGAGAGGGGCCATGAAAGTGCAACCAAGCATTTGGGGTGATCATTACTCACAGCTAGCAGATTATCATTACGGAGAGAGGTGGTGTGCGTGTGCGTGTGTGTGTATGTCTGTGTGTGTGTGTGTGTGTGTGTGTGTGTGTGTGTGTGTGTGTGTGTGTGTGTGTGTGTGCGTGCGTGCGTCAACTTGACCACCCACTCTGTCAGGATAAGACATGGGCGGGCCGTAGCTGTCACTCAGGCCCGTCTCAGGCTTAAAAGTGCCAGTGATGAAAAAATTAAAAAAGGAGGGCCATGCACATTAACTACATCTTCAATAGTTAATGTGACATGACCTTGTCTGACAAATAGTTATGATGATGGAGCTTAGCATAGCCGACCAAAGCACTTTCAAATCAGTTGGTGATGAAAACCACCCTGGAGATTTAAAGTGCTTGTGAAAGGCAAGGCCAAGGGTCTGAACACCACAGCTAATATAATTAAAGGAAGGTTCACACAGACCTGGGCCACAGGTCAGAAACCTAGCCCAAGGAAAGGCTCTAATCATGGGCTAAGGAGGGCTATGGCCTGTGTTGGTCCTCTGGTTCCCTTCAGGCCCCTACTACTCTATTGAACCCTGTTGGGGGGTAGGGTGGAAAAGAGTAGCAGGGTGTTACAGGGGCTCACCAGGAGAGAGTAATGAGAGGTATTATGATGCAGTTAGACATTGGCCATAGAGGAGAAATACGAAACATACCCAGCCAGGGGTTTCTCCAGGATCAAGACCCTGAGGATGACCTTTAGCCCCGTGGATTAGTCCCTGGAGCCTGGGGATCGACGGGGCCGCTAAGTAGCCACCTCAGACTGAGCAGCTCAGATAGTTCTGGGAAATTTGTTTATGTGAAAAAACAAACGTTCACCAAGAACCGACTTAGTCATTAACACATATGTATTTACAAACACATGGTAGCAGCCACTGTTGAGAGCTGAAATCCAACACACTTTCTGAGCTCTGGCTCAAATCTAGCCACACATGAGGCCTGGCACAGGTTAAAAACTCAGGAACTCCAGGGACAGCTCACCACAGGCTCCCAGAGAACAGAGGGGTATACAGGCATCTAGGACACATTCTTCTAATAGAATAAAAGGCAGACATCAAAGAGACTAATATAGCCCACTTCTGTCGAGAGAGAGAGAGAGAGCGAGAGAGAGAGAGAGAGAGAGAGACAGAGAACATTCCCAGGACTAGTTAACGTTCCCAGGACTAGTTAATGTTCCCAGGACTAGTTAACATTCACATTAGGTTCTAGTTAGAGTTTGGTGTAACATTAGGATGTTAACATCACAAAAGCATTCTTTGAATGTTTCTAAGAAAATGTTTGAGATGAAATATCGGTGGAATGTTCTCCTGACATTCACTCAAATGTGCACAGGTTCTTATTAGGATGCCCGCGAATGTAAAAACAACGTTCCAGTTATGTCCTTAGAACATACCGCCGCCACAAAGTATGGGATTAATGGGAGTGGTTCTGAGAAAACATTAAAAGAACGTTCTGCTAATGTTGTTGGAGATGTCATTGAAAACACCCATAACAACAAGCAGGTAATCCTACAAGACTCGCATAAAGTTATAGAAGAACCATCAGTGCAAATTTCAATGGGGACTCACATTGTGAAATTGCATATTTGTCCCCCCCCCCCAGTTTTATCATTGGAATGAGATGCAAAACAAGGGAACGGTGTGCTTTAGGACCATGCGGACGCCTCCGAGCCGTCGGGTAGGCTGTTTGGAGTGTTTGTCCGACTGGAATTTTTCTAATCAAAAAAGTTGTGTACCCCACTTCTAAAACCAAAGTTGCTCCACTGAGAAGAACATTATGACATGGTGTTCCAAAAGCATTCCCTGATCAAACTTCAACAATAACGATTCAATTGACTAGGTTCTGAAGAAAAAAAACATGACAGACACGTTCTGTGAACGTTGATGGAGACGTCATCCTAAACACCCGAAACAACATGCAAGGGAACATCACCACAAGGCACTCATGTAATAGTGTGAGGTTATGACTGTTATGGTTATGACTGTTATAATTGTTCCAATAACGTTCCCTGAACATACTTCAGCAATTACGTCTGGATTTAGCACAAGTGGTTCTGAGAAAACGTGACAGGAATGTTCTGCTAATGATCATAGAAACGTTATCTCCAACACCCATGACAATACATTTTTCCAGAAGAATCTCATAAAGTCCGACGTTGTTGACATGATGCTCCAGTAGCATTTTCGGGAATGTCCTGCAGCAATAAAATGTGTGAGCAATTGAAGTTATTCTGAGAACACATTCCTGGAATATTTGGCTAATATTGATGGACGTATTATTTAATAAGTCTATGAAAACAAACAACAGATTTTGTTTTTGCAAGACTCAAATAAATAATACAGAATCATTTTATAAAATGATGTTCCAATAATGTTCAAAGAACATACATACAATGAAAATGGAAGAGGTTCCGAAAACATTACTGCAATGTTCTTCTAATATCGATGTGTCGTATTATTCTATTATATTCAACTTACAAATAGCATTGCAGTCTTATTTAAATCATGCTATTTTATTAGAGTATTGTCCAAATGTAGTTCTACATTTAAAAAAAAAGATATGTCATCAAGTAGACTTGAACATCAGACCGACAACTTTCCAGTTCTGTGCTAAGCCCAGTACTTCACCATCACAGAGAGGTGTGCAATAAGGCTGTTTAATATGATTTGCCTTTCCTTTGACAAATGCATGAGCACTCTCATTCAAACAGTTACATCAATCTACTAACACTTACTCACTCTCAGACACACACACACACGCACGCGCACGCGCACACACACGCACACACACACGCACACACACACGCACACACACACACGCACACACACACACACACACACACGCGCGGTATCACACGCGGTATCTCCACCTGATTAGGAATCGATTAGTGTGTGGAGCTTAACCGTATTGGCTCCTGGGCTCTCGCTGGTGTTCGTGCGCTGGAATCTGCTCACACATAATATCCTGTTTATATGCACTTGACTCTCATTGATTTCCCTTTTACCGGCCCCTGTGGTGTCAACCCATCACAGGTGGCCCACCGTGCTAGTGGCTAGCAGCTATTGAAGGAATGCAATCCTAATAGTCTGTTTGAAACATATTAACAGGAGCAAATCTCTGCTCGGAGCAGTTTTCACCATGTCCTTGCATGTTTGGTGCAAATGGAAATGCTGTTATTTTTCTCTCTTTCCTCTCCCTTCCAAGTGAGCTGTTGCAGAGAACCAAAAGTGATGTGATATGAGGCAGATACAGTACTTTGAAAAAAACAACAGGGGGGTACTTTGAGGTTACTTGATAGATACAGAAGGATATTATGTTTAGAGCAAAGGGAAAATATTAAAAGGAATTGATAGAGATGGAACAAACACAGCAAATTGGCCTTTGTTGATTATTCTTAGTAAAATTGCCAATACTGATTCAGGAGTTAAATTCACTTTTTAAGAGTAAAACTACCACTCAGTGTTGTAAAATATTCCCCAGTGTTGGTGTTAATAACCAGAGTTAAATAGTCCGTTATTATATTTCCCAGCATGCTCTACAGCAATTAGATTTTTTGGGGGATTGTTTCTAATATCTATTTTTTTTGCATCTTCATTGATTGGTTAATTTTATGCTACACAAAGATGAATGACATACATTGTTCTAAACAAATCCAATCTGTTAGTTTGATTTATTGCACTCGCTAGTTAAATGGTTATTCCAGTTTAAATGGTTTAGGTAATCTTCTTATCAACTTTCCTAACCCTGACAGTCATAACGAATGCAGGTTGAAGAAGAAGAAAAATTCCAACAGTTGGAAAGCATCACTTTGTCTGGATACCAATAGGAATTACACATCACTTTGCAAGCCAACATAATGTGACTTGCAGACGTGATGTAGCCTGTAAACCAGGAGTTTAAGTTAATTTAAGAGTTGAATGACTAACATTTCAACAGAGTTAAATCTTTAACACTTTCAAAAGTGTTAATTTAACACCAGTTCAGTGGGACTCTGAAAATGGTGTACATTTAGCAGTTTCCGAGTTAAATGCACACCAATGGCTTAGCTGTGTACAGCATTTCCCCCCTTCCCATATCACTGGTAGTTCATATTTCCTCCTCTGCCAATAATTCATTAAGATAGTTTGCCCCGTAATGAACTGAATATGACCGCTGTTTGCAAATGTTGTTTCCTTCTTTATTCATAAAAAACATCCATTATCAACAGTCAATATGCAGGTCAGAACCTGTGTGTTTGCACTGAGGCCCAACCAGGGACCATTGAAACACAGTGTTTACTGACTGAAGGGTTCAGTTTGGAGAGCAAACAACTAGACGCCATAACGTTTCCGAGCTTAAAGCTGCAACGCAAACCGTCGCTGAAAGAAGTGCACATACCGACTTATTACCAAGGTTTAAAAGTTAAAAGGGATTAAAGTTGTCACATTAAAACTCAATGAACAGAGGAAGTGAATACATTGAAAACAAACAAAGGATTTAGAGGTTGGTATTCAATTTTGACTCACAACCCACAAGGTAATTCAAACCACATAAAGGTATTGCAGAAGCTGGAGTTTACCATATTAGCCATGTAATCAAAGTGCCACGGTTACTGCTAAGTGAGTATTGTTGCCTATATCTATGAAGCCATTTCTGAAAATGTTTTCTAGTCTCTTGATGTGGGGGTTTGGGATGGCAAGAATTGGATGGCACCTTGAAGTGTTAGTGAATAACTGTTAAAGTAGAGAAAGGAGAGAGAGAGAGAGAGAGAGAGAGAGAGAGAGAGAGAGAGAGAGAGAGAGAGAGAGAGAGAGAGAGAGAGAGAGAGAGAGAGAGAGAGAGAGAGAGAGAGAGAGAGAGAGAGAGAGAGAGAGAGAGAGACAGAGACAGAGACAGAGACCGAGAGTCAGACTATTTTACTATTATCTACCTCACTTGCTTTGGCAATCTGAACACATGTTTCCCATGCCAATAAAGCCCCTTGAATTGAGAGAGAGATTATCAGACAGAGAAAATGAGGGAGAGAGAGAGAGAGAGGAGGAGAAAGGGAGCGAGGTAGAAAGAAATAGAGGAGAGAGAGAGAGAGAAAGAGTGATAACTAGCCAGAGAGAGAGGAAGAAAGAGATAGATGACTGAGAGAGATAACGAGCCAGAGAGAGAACAGAGGGGTAGAGGGATACAGAGAGGGCAATTCCGGGACCATTTCATCTCATCTCCCATGTAATCCCTTTAGAACACGAAATCACAAAAAGAGACATCACTTCTCAGGAAATGACAGGAAATAAACAGGGACGCCACTGCAGCCATTACCCATCATTACACTGCAGGGCAGAGCCACCATGGGACAGGATGCGCTTTCAAACACCATGCTGATCTACCCAGGATAACGAGCCGAATGTATTATAGCCATCTTATAAATAAATGTCTGATGTCCCATACTAGTCTAATCTTCGTCTCGGGCTTCTGGGCACATGACCTGTCTCCAGTGTTGGGATTTGTTACTTGAAAAAGTAACAAGGGTAAACCGTTTCGTTACAATATTACTTTGTGTTGAAAGTCATGCGTTACATTTCTCAATATATTATTTGCCTTACTGTCATTAAAAAAAATCTCAATGCCTCACCGTTTATTTGACTGTCGGAGGGATTGAGGCGATCTGCGTGCACCGTACCAAAGAAAGCCTACTAATATGTCATTGATAGAGATGGAACAAACACAGCAAATTGGCCTTTGTTGATTATTCTTAGTAAAATTGCCAATACTGATTCAGGAGTTAAATTCACTTTTTAAGAGTAAAACTACCACTCAGTGTTGTAAAATATTCCCCAGTGTTGGTGTTAATAACCAGAGTTAAATAGTCCGTTATTATATTTCCCAGCATGCTCTACAGCAATTAGATTTTTTGGGGGATTGTTTCTAATATCTATTTTTTTTGCATCTTCATTGATTGGTTAATTTTATGCTACACAAAGATGAATGACATACATTGTTCTAAACAAATCCAATCTGTTAGTTTGATTTATTGCACTCGCTAGTTAAATGGTTATTCCAGTTTAAATGGTTTAGGTAATCTTCTTATCAACTTTCCTAACCCTGACAGTCATAACGAATGCAGGTTGAAGAAGAAGAAAAATTCCAACAGTTGGAAAGCATCACTTTGTCTGGATACCAATAGGAATTACACATCACTTTGCAAGCCAACATAATGTGACTTGCAGACGTGATGTAGCCTGTAAACCAGGAGTTTAAGTTAATTTAAGAGTTGAATGACTAACATTTCAACAGAGTTAAATCTTTAACACTTTCAAAAGTGTTAATTTAACACCAGTTCAGTGGGACTCTGAAAATGGTGTACATTTAGCAGTTTCCGAGTTAAATGCACACCAATGGCTTAGCTGTGTACAGCATTTCCCCCCTTCCCATATCACTGGTAGTTCATATTTCCTCCTCTGCCAATAATTCATTAAGATAGTTTGCCCCGTAATGAACTGAATATGACCGCTGTTTGCAAATGTTGTTTCCTTCTTTATTCATAAAAAACATCCATTATCAACAGTCAATATGCAGGTCAGAACCTGTGTGTTTGCACTGAGGCCCAACCAGGGACCATTGAAACACAGTGTTTACTGACTGAAGGGTTCAGTTTGGAGAGCAAACAACTAGACGCCATAACGTTTCCGAGCTTAAAGCTGCAACGCAAACCGTCGCTGAAAGAAGTGCACATACCGACTTATTACCAAGGTTTAAAAGTTAAAAGGGATTAAAGTTGTCACATTAAAACTCAATGAACAGAGGAAGTGAATACATTGAAAACAAACAAAGGATTTAGAGGTTGGTATTCAATTTTGACTCACAACCCACAAGGTAATTCAAACCACATAAAGGTATTGCAGAAGCTGGAGTTTACCATATTAGCCATGTAATCAAAGTGCCACGGTTACTGCTAAGTGAGTATTGTTGCCTATATCTATGAAGCCATTTCTGAAAATGTTTTCTAGTCTCTTGATGTGGGGGTTTGGGATGGCAATAATTGGATGGCACCTTGAAGTGTTAGTGAATAACTGTTAAAGTAGAGAAAGGAGAGAGAGAGAGAGAGAGAGAGAGAGAGAGAGAGAGAGAGAGAGAGAGAGAGAGAGAGAGAGAGAGAGAGAGAGAGAGAGAGAGAGAGAGAGAGAGAGAGAGAGAGAGAGAGAGAGAGAGAGAGAGAGAGAGAGAGAGAGAGAGAGAGAGAGAGAGAGACAGAGAGTCAGACTATTTTACTATTATCTACCTCACTTGCTTTGGCAATCTGAACACATGTTTCCCATGCCAATAAAGCCCCTTGAATTGAGAGAGAGATTATCAGACAGAGAAAATGAGGGAGAGAGAGAGAGAGAGGAGGAGAAAGGGAGCGAGGTAGAAAGAAATAGAGGAGAGAGAGAGAGAGAAAGAGTGATAACTAGCCAGAGAGAGAGGAAGAAAGAGATAGATGACTGAGAGAGATAACGAGCCAGAGAGAGAACAGAGGGGTAGAGGGATACAGAGAGGGCAATTCCGGGACCATTTCATCTCATCTCCCATGTAATCCCTTTAGAACACGAAATCACAAAAAGAGACATCACTTCTCAGGAAATGACAGGAAATAAACAGGGACGGCCACTGCAGCCATTACCCATCATTACACTGCAGGGCAGAGCCACCATGGGACAGGATGCGCTCTCAAACACCATGCTGATCTACCCAGGATAACGAGCCGAATGTATTATAGCCATCTTATAAATAAATGTCTGATGTCCCATACTAGTCTAATCTTCGTCTCGGGCTTCTGGGCACATGACCTGTCTCCAGTGTTGGGATTTGTTACTTGAAAAAGTAACAAGGGTAAACCGTTTCGTTACAATATTACTTTGTGTTGAAAGTCATGCGTTACATTTCTCAATATATTATTTGCCTTACTGTCATTAAAAAAAATCTCAATGCCTCACCGTTTATTTGACTGTCGGAGGGATTGAGGCGATCTGCGTGCACCGTACCAAAGAAAGGCTACTAATATGTCATCTAAGTCATTTGAAAATAATCTTCAACTCGACAACTCGTCAACCATCAAAACGAGCAATTCCAAAATCAAATTCAAATCTAATGTTATTGCATAAACATATTTCAAATCAAATCGAGTCAAATGTTATTTGTCACATGCGCCGAATACAACAGTGTTATTTGTCACATGCGCCGAATACAACAGTGTTATTTGTCACATGCGCCGAATACAACAGTGTTATTTGTCACATGCGCCGAATACAACAGTGTTATTTGTCACATGCGCCGAATACAACAGTGTTATTTGTCACATGCGCCGAATACAACAGTGTTATTTGTCACATGCGCCGAATACAACAGTGTTATTTGTCACATGCGCCGAATACAACAGTGTTATTTGTCACATGCGCCGAATACAACAGTGTTATTTGTCACATGCGCCGAATACAACAGTGTTATTTGTCACATGCGCCGAATACAACAGTGTTATTTGTCACATGCGCCGAATACAACAGTGTTATTTGTCACATGCGCCGAATACAACAGTGTTAATTGTCACATGCGCCGAATACAACAGTGTTATTTGTCACATGCGCCGAATACAACAGTGTGAAATGCTTACAAGACCTTAACCAACAATGCAGTTCATGAAATAGAGTTCAGAAAACATATACTAAATAAACTAAAGTAAAAAAGTAATAAAAACTAACACAATAAAATAACAATAATGAGGCTATATACAGGGAGTACCGGTGCCGAGTCAATGTTTGGAGGTTCAGGTTAGTCAAATCAAATCAAATGCTATTTGTCACATGTGACGAATACTACAAGTGTAGACCTTACTGTGAAATGCTTACTTACATGCCCTTAACCAACAATGCAGTTTTATGAAAATACCTCAAAATAAAGTATGGGATAAGAATAACAAATATTTGAAGAGCAGCAGTGAATAACAACAGCGGGGCTGTATACAGGGGGTACCGGTACAGAGTCTATGTGCAGGGACACCGGTGTCGAGGTCATTGAGGTAATATGTACATGTGGGTAGAGTTATTAAAGTGACTATGCAAAGATAATAACAGAGAGTAGCAGCAGCGTAGAAGGAAGGGGGGCAACGCAAATAGTCTGGGTAGCAATTTGACTAGCTGTTCAGAAGTCTTATGGCTTGTGGGTAGAAGCTGTTTAGAGTCTCTTGGTCCTAGACTTGGCACTCCGATACCACTTGCCGTGTGGTAGCAGAGAGAACAGTGTATGACTACGGTGGCCAGTTGCCATACCAGGCAGTGATGCATCCCGTCAGGATGCTCTCGATGGTGCAGTGTAAAACCTTTTGAGGATTTGAGGACCCATGCCAAAACTTTTCAGGCTCCTGAGAGGGAATAGGTTTTGTCGTGCCCTCTTCACAACTGTCTTGGTGTGCTTGTACCATGTTCGTTTGTTGCTGATGTGGACGCCAAGGAACTTGAAACTCTCAACCTGCTCCACTACAGCCCCGTCGATGAGAACGGGGGTGTGCTCGGTTCTCCTTTTCCTGTAGTCCACAATCATCTCTTCATTGTCTTTATCACATTGAGGGAGAGGTTGTTGTCCATGCACCACACGGTCAGGTTTCAGATCTCCTCCCTATAGGCTCTCATCGTTATCGGTGATCCGGCTGTTGTGTCATCAGCAAACTTAATGATGGTGTTGGAGTCATGCCTGGCCGTTCATGAGAGAACAGGGAGTTCAGGAGGGGACTGATTACGCACCCCTGAGGGGGCCCGTGTTGAGGGTCAGCGTGGCGAGTGTGTTGTCAGGAAGTCCAGGATCCAGTTGCAGAGGGAGGTGTTTTGTCCCAGGGTCCTTAGGTTAGTGTTGAGGTTTGAGGGCGCTATGCTGTTGAACGCTGACCTGTTGTCAATGAATAGCATTCTCACATAGGTGTTCCTTTTCTCTAGGTGTGAAAGGGCAGTGAGGAGTGCAATAGAGATTTCATCATCTGTGGAGCTGTTGGTGCGGTATGCAAATTGGAGTGGGTCTAGGGTGACTGGGATGATTGTGTTGATCTGAGCCATGACCAGCATTTCAAAGCATTTCATGGCTACATACGTGTGTGCTACGGGTCGGTAATCATTTAGGCAGGTTACCTTAGTGTTCTTGGGCACAGGGACTATGGTGGTCTGCTTGAAACATATTGGTATTACAGACTCGGTCAGGGAGAAGTTGAATATGTCAGTGAAGACACTTGCCAGTTGCTCCGTGCACGCTCTGATTACATGTCCTGGTAATCCTTCTGGCCCCACGGCCTTGTGAATGTTGACCTGTTTAAAGGTCTTGCTCACATCAGCTACGGAAAGCATGATCACACAGTCATCTGGAACACCTGGTGCTCTCATACATGCTTCAGTATTGCTTGCCTCGAAGCGAGCATAAAAAGCATTTAGCTCATCTAGTAGGCTCACGTCACTGGGCAGCTCAAGGCTGGGTTTCCTTTTGTGGTCCGTAATAGTTTGCAAGCCCTGCCACATCCGAGTGTCAGAGCCAGTGTGGTAGAATTAAATCTTAGTCCAGTATTGACACTTTGATGGTTAATCTGATTTCTCATAAGTGTTCGGATTGCAAATGCCTTTAACTCAGTGTGGATGTAATCCATGGCCGGTGAGTGAGGTGGTACACTCCTGAATGCCATTGAATGAATCCTGGAACATATTCCAGTCTGTGCTAGAAAAACTGTCCTGTAGCGTAGAATCATTGTCATCTGACCACCTCCGTATTTAGCGAGTCAGTGGTACTTTCTGCTTTAGTTTATGCTTGTAAGCAGAAATCAGGACAATAGAATTATGGTCAGATTTGCCAAATGGAGGGTGAGGGAGAGCTTCGTATGCATCTATGTGTGTGGAGTAAAAGTGGTCGGGAGTGTTTTTCCCTCTGGTTGCACCTGTGACATGCTGGTAGAAATTAGGTCAAATGTATTTCGTTTGCCTGCATTAAAGACCCCGACCACTAGGAGCACCACTTCTGGATGAGCATTTTCTTGTTTGCTTATGGCCTTATACAGCTCGTTGAGTGCGGTCTTAAGGCCAACATTAGTTTGTGGTGGTAAATAGATGGCTACGATTAATATATGTGAAAAATCTATTGGTAGATAGTCTTATCTACAGCTTATCATGAGGTACTCAGGCGAGAAATACCTCAAGACTTCTTTAATATTAGACATTGCGCACCAGCTTTAATTGACAAATAGACACACACCCCCATCCCTCATCTTACCAGACGTAGCTGTTCTGTGTCGCCGATGCATAGAAAACCCAGCCAGCTCTATATTAACCATGTCGTCGTTCAGCCACGACTCGGTGAAACATAAGACATTACATAGTTTAATGTCCCGTTGGTAGGATCATCTCGAACGGAGATCCTCAAGTCTATTTTTCCAGTGATTGCACGTTGGCCAATAGAACAGATGGTAGAGGCGGGTTACCCACTCGCCAACGGATTCTCACAAGGCACCGCAATCTTCACCCCTTATATTTCCATCTTATCTTCATGCAAATGGCTGGGATTTGGGCCTGGTCACTGTGAAGCAGTCTGTCCTTTGCGTCGGACTCATTAAAGCAAAATCTTTGTCCAGTTCGAGGTGAGTGATCGCTGTTCTGGTATTCAGAAGCTCTTTTCGGTCATAAGAGACAGTAGCAGCAACGTTATGTACAAAATAAGCAAAAAAACATCACAGTTGGTTAGGAGCCCGTAAAAAGTCAGCCATCCTGTCAGGCGCCATTGTATGCCAATTTAGCAGATGAGGCCTTGATGATCTTTTTGGCCTTCCTGTGACACTGGGTGCTGTAGATATACTGGAGGGCAGGCAGTGTGCCCCCGGTGATGCGTTGGACAGACCCCACCACCCTCTGGAGAGCCCTGCGGTTGCGGGTGGTACAGTTGCCATACCAGGCGACGATACAACCCGACAGGATGCTCTCAATAGTGCATCCTCACATTGTGAGGGTTTTAGGGGCCAAGCCAAATTTATTCAGCCTCTTGAGTTCGAAAAGGCACTGTTGCACCTTCTTCGCCACACTGTCTGTGTGGGTGTACCATTTCATATTGTCAGTGATGTGTATGCTGAGGAACTTGAAGCTTTTCCCCTTCTCCACTGTGGCTCCATCGATGTGGGTGGGGCCGTGCTTCCTCTTCTGTCTCCTGAAGTCAACCACCAGCTCCTTTGTTTTGTAGACCTTGAGGGAGAGGTTATTTTCCTGGCACCTCACCGCTAGGATCCTCACCTCCTCCCTGTAGGCTGTCTCGTCGTTGTTGGTAGTCAGGCCTATCGTCTGCAAACTTGATGATTGAGTTTGAGGCATGCGTGGCCACGCGGTCCAGGGTGAAGAGGGAG
This sequence comes from Oncorhynchus mykiss, assembly GCF_013265735.2. NCBI lineage: Eukaryota > Metazoa > Chordata > Actinopteri > Salmoniformes > Salmonidae > Oncorhynchus > Oncorhynchus mykiss. The sequence goes on along the minus strand of NC_048586.1, from coordinate 13,461,159 downwards.
TACAGGAGGGGGCTGAGCATGCACCCTTGTGGGGTCCCAGTGTTGAGGATCAGCGTAGTGGAGGTGTTGTTGCCTACCTACAACACCAAAAAGTGTCTGTCCTGTATCTGAGAGATAAAAGAATGTATTTAATTAACCTTGAGAAAAAATTATTGAGATGTTATTGCGTCCATGATGCTTTGTAGTGGAGTCAACATTGAACTGTTTCTCTGTTAACGGACTTATAGAATGACAGTGAGTGTGTATGTGTGTCTGAGACGTGCGTGTTTATGTCTGAGACGTGTGTGTGTGTGTTTATGTTAAGACGTGCGTTTGTGTGTGTTTATGGCTGAGACATGCCTTCCTATCTACCACAAGACTTGGCACATCACATCACACAAACACATCAGCATTTATCAAAGGTGAGACATTTGAAAGTGTAAAAACAGAATAAAAGCCTTCAAACCATTTCAAACACAGGCATTATCAACCGATTGACCTCCGTATTAGTCTCTCTCGGCTGAGGCAGAAAAAAAACTATAAAACGTAAGAGGGAAATTGCTACTCATTTGTCACTGTAGCCTTTTGTTTGGGAGAGCTTCTGGGGATATGACTGCGTAGTCCTTTATCGTCTCTCCGAAAACTGAAAGAACAATGCAGAGAACAATGGCTGCTGAAAAGTGACTGCTAGAGAGAGAAAGAGAGAAGGGGGGAGAGGGGAAGAAAGAAAGAGGGAAATAGAGAGAGAGAGAGAGAGAGAGGCAGAGAAAGACAGAGAGAGAGACAAAGAGAGAGACCAGCTTTACTCTGAGATTGATGACAAGAAACTCCACCTTTAATTTCTGCTTTCCTCTCCTGGAAAATACGATTCAGCACAGAGCTTTCACATATTCACCACTTCAGCTTTTGGTTTGTCTAATTGCTTAAGTGCAGGCAATTACCATAATCTAGCACTAGGAGTAAATCACATACAAGACAGCCTTGTATGAACGCTAATCATTCACTAAAATAAATTATATTATGCACTTTTTATAGTCAGTACATTTACATGTACATTTATTGCAATTAAGCAAACCGAGCTGAGTGATACATCTCATGCTGGAAGCCTCAAAAATATACTGATGTACCTAAGCATTCTAAAATGGAGACTAGTTGTAATTTATCTTCAATCCTAAATCAATATCTGTTTACACTGAGTTGTTGCAATTATTATCTGTTTGTTCACATAGTTCAGCCTACATCAGAAAGACAATTGAGTGAGTATTGTTTGCCAACATTTGTCAAAACATGTTATCTTTTTTTGTTTCTGTGATTAGAAAGCAAAAGAAAACTTGTCCAAAAAACTGTTGAAAATACCTTTTCTGACAGCTTGAACATCGCTGAACATCGCTAATTCAGTTGAGCGTTTTTCTCTGTGCAGAGGTGACAAAAGGGAGACAGAGTGAGAGAACAGAGGTCTCTTTTTCTCCCCCATTTTGTTGAATTCCTTACACAGCAGTTGTAAACCAAGGAGAACGATTTGTATGTCGATAAAGACCCAGCCTGTTGGTGAGCAGCAGAGAGAAGGGGGAGACAACAACAACAAACTGGAAGTCACACAAATCAATGGGTGCACGAACACACATACACACACACACACACACACCACGTACACACACACACACACACACACACACACACACACACACACACACACACACACACACACACACACACACACACACCACATACATACACACACACACACACACACACACACACACACACACACACACACACACACACACACACACACACTCAGTCAGTCACAGACTCATTTATGAGTGAGATTGGCATCAGTCATGGAAGCTTAGGTTCACCTCCGGTGTTAATGTGGTTGTCTGTGAGTGTGTGTGTGTGTGTGTGTGTGTGTATTGTGTGTCGCGTGTGTCCGCGTGTATGTGTCTGTGCAAGCATGTGTGTGTTTGTGTGCGTGCGTATCCATGTGTGTTCGAGCAAGTGCGTGCTTGAGTGCACGTGTGTGTGTGAGACACGGAGGCTGGGGCGGGCCACTCCAGTGCTCCAGTGTGTGTTTGCAGTGCTTATCTGAGTCAGGGACCAGGTCAGCTGGGGTCACTGCTCTTATTTACCATGCTGATAGACTGGATAATGAGAAAAGCCTCACAACAGAAGCCACACTCGCCCTACTGGCACAACGCAATGCTCCATGCATGTATCCTTTTCCTGCTTTATCTTTCCTTATGTTTTCCTTTTTTTTGTTCAGGGTTACCTGTACTTATGTGTCCGTCTGTTCCTCATTATATTTGATTTGTTGTGTGTATTTCATCTACTGGTTTTTATTACTGATATCTATCACTCTTTTTCTCTTTTCCTGTCCCCCCCCCCCCCCTCTCTCTTTCTCTACCCTCCTGTCTCCCTCTCTCTACCGCCCCCACCCATCTCCCTGGTCCGGTGATGTGTGCGATGGATTTAGAGGATATCAAATCCCAGGCAGGCAAGCAGGTTGGAGTTGGACAAACAGCATTCCTTCCATCCCTGTGGTCCAGCTGAAGGTTGTTGTGGCTAGTGGAGCCTAATCCCAGAGACTGGCCTGACTTCAGCCTATATCAAACAACACTCCCACCTTATACAGGTAGATGGATATAGGTAGATGATAGAAGATATAAGGCATGGGAGGCCTTATATCTTCTATCATCTACCTATATCCTCAGACTTTCCTCCTCTCTTTCTCCAATCGGAATGAGTGTTACTATGTGTATTGTTTCTAATTAATACGAAGTTCTAGTACATAACATAGAAAGTCTTAAATTACAGTTTTATTTGAATTCTAATACATTTCTACCTTCAACATCCGGAATGCTTCGTCCTACTGCATACATACCCATTGTCCTTGACCTTATTTCCCTTCCTCCTCCATCTTACTTCCCTCTAACCTTTCTCCTTAGTGGCCCGATCCATCTCGACACCCAGGCTAGTGTCACCCTGACTACTGTCCTGCCTGTGTTAGCAATAACACAGTGCCAGCGTCAGCCCCATCGTTAGCCAGCTAGCCAAAGCCTGCTCATTCAATCACCCTGATATGGATCTGCTTAAAACCACTGGCCGGGACAGAGCCAAATCCATCAGCACGAGCTTTAGATCAGTGGAACGAAGGGAGCTGATTAGAGTTACTCTGTGGTCAGCCTGCATTGTGATGAGGAGCAGAGAATCACAGCAGTGGATTGCTATCTAACACTCTAAACCCAAGCGACAAGGGCACGACCGTTTAGGCCATTAGAAAAGCACTTGTGGGATTTTTGCTGTCGGTATGTTTTCCCTGAAGGAGCCAAATAAAATAAAAAAAACAATAAGTCCAATAAGCAGTGTTGTTAGAGAGGACATGACAGTGTCTTGATTAGTTCTTTAGTTCTTTTGGCAGAGAGTGAATGTGTTGATGACATAGTATACATTTCTTTTTATATCTGTGTCCATATTGTCCATGAGTTTCTAGTGAATAGACAGTTCAAGAGAAAATAGCCAAATTAATTTTAAAAAGCATCTAATCAACAATGGCTTTATGGCATTATTTTCAATGAAACTCTTCCAACCATTGTATTCTCATAACTGCCTCCAGATTGGCCCCAAAACATTTTGGTAAAATAAAGAAGTGTAAAAAAACAAAAACCCTCATATTAAACACTGTTGGTATTCACACAGTTGATGGCTTATATTTAGGATAATGTTTTTATTTTAAAATCATCTTACTTGGTTATTTTATATACGTTATGTGACAAGGCCTCTCTGACAGCCAAAGATAAAAAATCATCTAATAAAATTCCATATATTCCTAAAAAGTTACAAAAAGGTGGGTAGTTTACTGGTAAACGTTGAATGTTTCCAGTAATATACCCTCCCTTTGCAACCTTAGTTACCTGGCTCTGTGGCTTTTCTCTTTTGTGTCCTCCTTTTCCCTTATCATTAGGAGTGTGTGGGTTTGTGTGATGAAGCTTTAACGTTCAGTAAGCACTATGGATATTCAGTTTGAAATAAGTCTGCCTACAAAGCAGAATGTTCGATTTTTAACATAGAATGTTAATTCCAATTTTTATCCACATCCAACAAGTAGACTAAAATAACCTTAAACTTGTTTTTTTCAGCTTTCAATAGGTTTTTTTATTTTATTTTCTAAAGCATTTCATGTCTGGATTTCATTGTTTTACACTGTTTTTGTCCTGTCTCACACACAGACTTTTGACATTCTGCTATGTATTACACTTACACAAGTCTTGATAATTAGAACACATTTAATGCACCAGTTTAAAAAAAGAGTCAAATAAATGGAAACTACTGTATATACATATTCGATGTGCATAAGACATTTGTTATGTCATACCACCACGACAAGCAAATGACATGATAACAACGTTTTTTCAAAAGTTTGTGTACTTGGGTTACCATGGATACGGATAGTGACAGTGGAGCACATGGATGTCATTATGAAATAGGCTATCATTTCATCGAATTATGTTAGATTTGTAAAATGATGTTTTGATGAGGTGTATTTAGGATACATTGTAGGCTAGCTGTTTAACTGGAGTTAGCATGCTAGAATCCCTGCTATTTATGACGAAGTACTGTAAAAATGTCTCCCACCAAACGTCATTACCACGACAGAATGAACTTTGATGGTAAGGACAGGATGTGGTGGTATTGACAAAATGTATTAGTTCATACATTTTTACTTACCATAAAACCTGAAAAGACAGACAAATGACATAGTCTACCATAAAAAAAAATGTGCCCATTATAATAACTTCAAATTCATAAGAAATACATTGTAGACATTGTTTATGTTGTAAATGACTATTATAGCTGGAAACGACTGATTTTGAAAGGAATATCAACAATAGTTTCCTAGAAACCAAACATTTCTCAAACCCCAATGCAGTCAAAATGGCTCCCCTTTACCTGACAATGGCTCCCCCTTGCTATTTCCACTCAAACCAGGAAGTGACCAGGGGTGTGGCCATGTTGGACTGGGGGGATGCATGTGTGTGTGTGCATGCGTGTGTGTATGTGTTCTGTGTGCGTGTGTGTCTGTGTGTGAGTGTGTAAGTGCATGCATGCATGCTTGAGTGTGTGTGCATTATCCTGATGGGCCCACAGTGCGGAGAAGCCCAAAGGATCAAGGACAAGTAGTTTGTTTATTGCAGAGCAGTGGGCCTGTGGGCCCAGCCACTGTGCAGATGGTGGGGGTCAGGATTGACCTGCCTACAGGGAAGAGAAGCCAGGGGGTTGATTAAGCACCAGTCCCACTGCAGGGGGCCTCAAAGGGCCCTCATCAAGGCGCCTCTCCAATAGTGGTCCTGCTATCTGGCCCTGGCCTCTCCTGGGAGTGTGTATACAAGGGAGGTAAGGGCAAAAGAGACAAGGTGAGGGACAGAGAGTGAGAGATAGGTGCTCTGTTATTGTTGGAAATACTAAGATCATAATGCAACAACAAAAAGGAAAGAGATGTGCCATTTTTCTCTAGACAGTAAAATAGAGGGAGGATAATGGACAGAAGAGGAAAAATAAGAAAGGAGTATAATGCCAAGTAGAAAGTACTGTAGAATAAGAATACTAGAGAGAGAGGAAAAGTGGGAGAGAAGAGATACCTGTATGTCAAAAGAGAGCAAGGTAGTGTTTGATTAGCCCTTTCCCTTGCTTGGGTCAGCGGTGAGCTCAAACAGTGTTGAGCAGATTCAGCTGTACAGGAGTAACGCCCCTGGAGAAACCAGATTCCATTTCTCCACCGTCCTCTAATCCCTTTGATCCCACCCTATCTCCCTCAAGCATCTCACAGAGCCGCTGGAATGCAAGGTCTCCTCATCTAGTCATCCCCGATGAGCATAAATAAACAGTCTCCTCTCCTACCCAGACAGCAGCTCCACGAGTAGGAGTGGACACGCAGCTAGGCCAAAATAGATAAAAACATTTTTCACTACATCCCCCCCCCCCCGTTTCTTAAATGAATAAAAGAGTGTGTTATCTGGCCCAGCCCTTTTCCGAGACATCTCTGCTGGTCGGTCGACGAGTTGGTCGCGGGGTTCTGGCTTTCCTAATCTCTCTATCCTGGCTCAGAGAGTAAAGGCACCAGCCTCACTAGCTTCCTCTCCTCTCTGTACACTGCTGTGCTATGAGAGGGCAATATGTTTGGTTAAATAATTCACAGAACAATTTAACTGTGATACGCTTTACAGACGAACTTGTATGGATGGCCATTCCCTGGGAACAAATACAAATAGATTCACTGGGGAGGAGAGAGGAAAGGAGGTGAATGTGACTTTTTGAGGACAGGGAGATGTGTATTTATATACGTAGAGCACACCACCTCCCACAGAGGAAAATGTGTTTCCCCTATAACGAGAGAAATTATTTAATGAATACTTTAGTATTACCATAGTAGTTTTTGCTGACACTTTAGTGTGTTTGCGAACATTACTGTAGTATTTACTACAGTGTTGTTGTTTTTTTGTGGATACTACCGTGGTATACCGTAGTATTTACAGTTTGCTATAGTATAAAGTGTTTACTATAGTGTTTTATTATCTATGACAATTATCTATGACAAGTTGATAAGTATGTACTATTTACCAGTCTTCTACAAAATTATATAGTAAGTACTACAAATTATCGAGGGTTACTACAGTGTATAGTATAGTATTCTATAGATACAGACCAGTGCACACTTCAGCACTATACACTGCAAAGAAAACATACATAGTGTGACATTCAGAGATGATTCTGTCTGGACAGAATAACTATATTTAAGTGACTGTACTTCAGTCCCTTACTTGTTTCTAAATGACCCATCACAGAGAACCTACAGTATTAAAACTCCTCCGAAGCCCATCATGGAGGCTTTTACAAAAGCTTTCAGCTTTCAGTCCTCCCACACATTATGTTAGTCTTGGCCCTTTGTTTCAAGATGAGACTGTGTATGAGTGTGTGAGTGTGTGAGTGTGTGTGTGTGTGTGCGTGCATTGCACAAGTGGCAAGTGTGTGCTTTATGCTTGTGACCATGCATGTGTGCTACATCTACCTGAGGTCGAGTCTGCCTCCCCTCAGCCCCTCTCCGCTGCCACCCCACTCACCACTCCTCTCACCCGCAGCCACCACCTTAGAGCCTCTGGCCCCTCCATCCTTCCTCCAGCCATCCATCCAACAGCCATCCCTCCTCCAGGCATCCCTCCTCCAGCCATCCCTCCTCAGGCCATCTCTCCTCCAACCATCCGACCTCCAGCCATCCCTCCTCCAGCCATCCCTCCTCCAGCCATCCCTCCTCAGGCCATCGCTCCTCCAACCATCCGACCTCCAGCCAATCCTACAGGCTCTCAGAGTCTCAGAATTAGATGTTCATCCATGTTTCTCAAACATCACATTTTATTTGTTCCAAGTGTCAAATGTTGAAGTATTTCAGATTCATTTTTAGACATAACTACGAATTGTCAAAGTGTTTAAGGTTCAGTTTAGGCATTAACTTCACATTGTTAAGGTTTGTGTTAAGTTTAGGCATTAACTCCGAATGGTTAAGGTAAGGGTTAAGGTTTGGGATAGGCTTAAAACCGAAATATCAAAAACAACTTTCTATTGCTGGATTCAAAAATGTAAACTTTGGAATCAGAGGCAGATGCTTACGCCCATCTGCCATCCCGGTCCACAAAGCCCTGGCAAAATCGAAACCTACTTGAAGGTAATAGTGCTCACTGTCACCCCTAGTGGCCGGGTTTCCACATCATCTCCCGACGTCCTCAGAAATGGATGGACCGTCAAATACTGACTTGTATCACGCGTGACCTGCCTGAGTCAACCGTCCTCCAGTCATCACTCCTTCAGTCATCCCTCCTCCAGTCATCCCTCCTCCCTCTACATAGTACTGATTGATTGGAATGGGACAGACTCATCGTCCCCTCTCAGCATTGATGGCTCCCTTATGGCTCCATTATCCCAAAGACATAATTCATTCAGCCCTCCAAGGACAGGAGCAGAGAGAAAGAGGGATGGGGAGAAGAAAGGAGAGGAACGATAGAGGGACACATAAAAAGATGACAACTAAGCAAATGCTCATCATACGCCACAGACAGTAGGGGTTAGAAAGGTTCCAATGCTTCTAGAAAATCCTGGATGCAGCATTTTTCTCCTGCTCTCAATTGTTTCCCCAGTGCCAGCCCGTTAAAAAGTTTGTTAATTAGGGAGATGTGTGTTTACCGGCAGGGGGGCAAGAGAAGATTAAAAGACAAAAGAGTGTGCCATAAAACGCTGGCGGAGGAAGACACAGGAAGTATACTTCTCTAATGTGTTCCAGCACATGGGGATCTGCTTGGAGAGAGAAAGAGAGCGGGAACAAGAGAAAGACAGATAAAACTGTAGGAGAAAGGAGAGAGAGAGAGAGAGAGAGAGAGAGGAGAAAGGGAAAGAGTCCACAGCTTGGCCACCATGATGGAAAAGTGAATGGTGTTTTCCAAGAAACTGTCAGAGTGCAGTGGCTATCCATCACGATAAAACAGCAGCTTTCACATACTGAAGACCCCTCTCTTCCTGTGTCACACACATGCCTCTCAAACTGGAGCATGGCCTACACAGTAGGACTGTTAAGATAAGGTCGGTGCATGTGTGTGCAATTCTATGGGAATGTGGGCTACAATGAGTACTGTATGAGATAATTTATTGTGTGTGTGTGTGTGTGTGTGTGTGTGTGAGTGAGTGAGTGAGTGAGTGAGATTGAACTCCCAATTTTACGCAGAGACTCCCACAGGGAGGCATGGATCTCAGGGGGAATTCTAACTCTCTGGGCTCCCATCAATTATTTTAAGTCACGAGGAGCTCACCTCTCTGTGAATCCATTTGCATTGATGATCATGTTTGACTTCCATATAACAGAGGTAAAGAAGTACTCTCTCCCACTCTCCTCCACTATCCTCCTCTCTGCTCCTCTCACCTCCACTCTCCTCCTATCCCCTCCTTTCTGCTCCACTCTCCTCCTCTCTCTACTCTCCTTTTAGAAACATGAAAATACATTGAGTCTCAATGGGAATAAATTAAAGTAGTGCCCCATAGTATGTGGTGCTGCTGCTACTTGTACTGCCATGATCCTCTCTCTCGCTCTCTCTCTCCTAGTATAACAGCCTCAGCACAACTTCTGCAAGTGCCAATCACTCCAAATTAAAAGTGCAAATTAAACTCTCACGCTCAAATGCTTAATTACAGCCCTGACTTGACTGTGGAGCATGACGGATTGAGGGTTGAGAGACATGAGTGCATTCACGTACACACGCAGTTATGTGAGTAGCCACACGCACAGACACACAGACACGGACACAGAAATATATTTCCACATGCACACTGACACCCACGCACACACTCACAGATAGGCCCTGATTACACAGAATCACGTTGGAAACTTTGCAATATCCTTGTTTCCATCCACAGTTTTTGTGTGAGTAAAGTCATACCTTATATAAAAAAACACGACAACTGATGGAAACAGGAAGTTTCAGTACAATTTGATCAATTCTGACAGATGATTCGTTCGTTCGACATGGTGAGATCTTTTTGTGTCGGTAAAATGAATCACGTGAGAAATGGTGGTGGAAACGCCTTTATGCGCAAATATTTCTATAATAACCATCATGTCGAAGTAAACTTGGAGCCACGCGATGTGTGGTCCTCCCACTACAATTTGGGAAACCACGCAGTTTGAATTGGGCTACAGATTAAATCAATTAGAATGAACTTCCCAGGGTGGTGAAAGTGCATAGTATGAGCCTGATGCTCCTTTCCAATACATTTCGAGGTTCTTATTCTGGTGACACGATGATCGATGCTTGACTGCCGCTTTGACAAATAAAAAATTCTCGCTCTTATCCACGATCTCATCATGTAGACTAGCCTACCCACAGACCCTACCCACACTGTATCTGTGAGCTGTCGGCTAGCACGCACGCGACAAGACCAGAGTAGGCACATTTGCCATTTAACGCAACAGTTGCTGTGACAAACCTATTGGTAGAGTTCGAAAATGCCACGGAAACACATTCAACATTCTGTTTTTATACGGTACATGACAACTTAAGCGAAATGTACATTTTGTGTGCACCACGTAGGCACGCGCTGATTTCTGGTGGAAACACACCACTGGTGGGAAAATACCTGAAGGTAGCCACTTCTCTCACAAGGCTTTACGGAGGGACAATGTGTGTGTCCCAATAGGCAAAGCAGGGATTGTAGCAATGTGGTTCGTGTTAAGTACAGTATGTGCATCGGCTGCAGTGCCACTCACTCATCACTTCTTGAACGGCCGCTAAGTAATAGAGTACTAACAGTCATCATATTCCAATTAAGATCCCTTTGACATCAGTGAGAGAATGAAGGACTCGCCTGTTGTATTTCCACCACACCTACTGCTCAACGGGAAAGAAAACACAGGTGTAGCTCACACAAACACAGCAACCGCGCACGAGGGGAATCAAACCAGGCATTGACACATGCTACACGGGACTGTGTCATTTTCATTCCGTCGATCTTCGACGTGAGTCTCGAGCCCGAGAACGCCTCTCTCTCTCTGCTCTGATTGCTACAGTTGCTGCCTTGAAACAGATCTGGCCAGAGAATAGAAGAGGGATTGTGAACACGCAGCTGTATTACAAACGATGCCTGTGTGTTTACACGGCCCTCATCTAAGTAGCTCTACACAGTGACCCCGAGCAACAGCCCTGTACAGAAGAGGCTCTACGGGTCAGAATGTGTGGAATAATGTATGCGTCAAAGAGAGGTTGACACAGATCCCCAAGTAAATCAGAAAGAAGTGCACATCTTTATATCTCCAGAATGTATTTCGACAATTAGAGATGGATTTGAGAATCAATTTGTAAACCTCAGGCACACACACACACACATGCGGCCAACTCACACACGCCCACGCACACATTGTAGGGAGGCTGTGCTGTGGACGGGGAGTGGGTTTAAGGGATTGGACAGTGTTGACTTTGCCGTGAACCTGCAAAGCCTCTGTGCTCTCCCAGCTGCCTACCTCATCATACGGAGAAGGCCTCCTATCACTGTGGAAAATCAGTCTGATTACTCCTCCCATCCCATCCCTCCACCCGTTCTCCTCCATCTCTCTGGAACTGTACTTTCCACCTGTGGGGAGCTTTTTATTGGGTCTTCGTGAAAGAGGTTTTCACTTATATTATCCAATCAGACAGCTGCATATTTGACAACCGCTATTTAGATTTAAGTGCTCTCCTGAAGGACACTGGAGTAGTATACTAGAGCCGTATACACACGTATGGCTCAAACTTGCATAGCTATAACACAATAACAATCTAATCCAATCCATCGCAAATTCATCTCCGTAACCACTACACCACATGCACAACAGCAATCAAAATGCTACGTCAAAAGTTTGGAGAGAGAGAGAGAGAGGGGGAGAGCGAAAGCCGGCAGTTAGAGGCACAGACTCTCCTCAACCAAACTCCTCTCTCTTCCTTTTATTGCCTGGTTCTCACATCTGATTGAACTTCCTCATGTTCTTTCTTTTTCTTGCATTCCTCTTCTATTGTCTCGCTCACTTTCACAGTAGCTACCTGAAGTGAAACTGTTTGACTCCCTGTTGGAGTGTTCTTCCCGTCGTGTCTAGGTTTTTAACTAGCTCTGAGACATTTCTGTCCCCTGTCTCTTGTGTTGGCTGTAGGGCTGTACACTCTGCTTCTAAGCCCTGACACAGGTATCTACAAAACTGGGCAGGAAAAGAGGAGAGCATAGAATTAATATTTTTTAGAAAAGTCCCACTGGGCAAAACTAGTCTAATCAATGTTGTTTCCACATAATTTCAACCGAAAACATCAATATGATGACGTTGCATTGTCGGAACTAGAAGCACAAGCATTTCGCTCCACTCGCATTAACATCTGCTAACCATGTGTACGTGACAAATAACATTTGCTTTGATTTGATTTGATTTGAATCCACGTGGAACCTGATTGGATTTGCAAAAAGTAATCAGCGTAAAGCGCATTCTGTCATTTGTTCATCAAACCTTTAACCCAAATATGATGACATGGCGAAATTTTTTGCTGATGTCACATTGAACTCATCCAAACGCGAATCAAAACCAAACGTTGAACTGACGTCTGTGCCCAGTGGGGTTGGACTATTGGTGATAAACATAATCACTTTTAAAACATGTACTGATCACTATCTTGATTGTTCTCCAAAATAACATATTTAGAGTGAACCCAGACTGTCAGTCCTGTGAATGGCTTTGATAAGTACAGTAATACATGACAGTTGGTGTGCACAGCACCGTGACAAATATGTGGTGCCGTGGCATGCAGGTGGTGACGGTAAACCAGAGGACATAGAGCCTTCTGGCCAGGAAACTGGAATGTGCATAAATGGAGAGTACCTGCTATCAATGGACCCTATCCAAAGGACCTAACCACCAAAGGTACTGCAGCTTCCTCTGGTTCTCATTATTTGATATCCTTCCCAGTTCGCAGCTTCCAGGTATTGATTCTGTAGGAGCCAAGTCTGGATCAAACTTAACAACAAGTACGTATATTCATTCACCCTTTGAAATGGAAGGAAGGGGAATTATCTATTAATAAAAGCCAGTACTCAGAACTCACTTACGTTTACTTCAGACCATAGCAACGATAGCATTTTCATTCATCGACCAGTAGAGGAGCACTCACCCAAAACAAACATACTTTTTTAAATATCTGTGAATTTACTAAACACTAGAATACTACTTAGGGTACAGTATATTCCGGATACCAGAGGATATGGGATTTATTTGTCCGTTACATTTTACTGGTGGCCAAAGAAAACAGATCGTTTCGGTCTTCCGTTTAGAATATTTCTACACCAGATAGACTAAACACGTACATGCTCACCCCTTTCATATCACCAACTCTAGGCTCCAAATAATCAACAAGCCCTACAGTATATTAAATGTAAATGGGGAATAGCACTATGGTTGGATATAGGGAAGTAGATCCTTTGCCTTCCCATCTACTCTCCTACCCGAGAGGGGTACCACGGGCCACTCAGACCACAGGCCAATTTCAGCTGCAATTTCCGAACGAGCCGGAAGCAGCTGCGCTCAGACCCTGAGTTTAACAGAGTCATATAAAAAGAAATGGAGAGTACCTGCAGTGTAGTACAGTCAGAGACAAAAAAAACTGTATCCGTCACTCTCCAACATCACACATACTCTTTGTACTTAAGGTAATGAATTAATGAGACGCCTGCTGTTTCCTTTCAGACACAGACTCTTTCTTCATTCTTCGTAATTGAACGACTTAAAAGGCAAAGGCATGTACGGCTTCACAAAAGTTAGTTCTCAATGCTTCCCTCTAGTTACTAAAAAAAAGTGCTTGTCCCCCCGTCTAGACCACGAAACAGGACTTTGAAACTAGACTGTGAAACTCGCACGTCTTCAAATGGTTAGTTACGTTTGTTATATCTGGCACCTGTGTATTTGTGTTATGGACCAGCGTTGGCTCCGATGCTTGACGTACGGTCAAGGTTTGTGGTAACATCATGCAAATGACATCGAGGAGAGTGGCTAGATAAACCTGTCTTGACAGAGCTGCTACTTCTCCCCTCTAATTTAACCTGACATATCACCCATGCAAAGCACTTTCTCATCACAACCTAAGTCCCCTTAATGTACACCGCTCACTGCAAAGGTATGTACAATGCACTCCAAAACAAACACAGACCCAATACAGCTCGTACAGTCATATTGAGGTTTAAAAAAAACAACCCCAGCATAACTACTGCACGTAAAGAACCCAAAAACACAGAGACAAGATGTAGACAGCTTTGACTTGTAATAGCATGACTGATTTTTTTGGTGTGGAGTATTCCAACACACAAACCGCAATCACCTAGAAGACCTCAAAACAGACACTACGCAGCCAAAGGATGTAGTGTTGCGCACAAGTAAGTCTCTGTCTTCAACGAATGTTCTGAATATCTCCCGGAGGAAAAACTCAACACCAAAAACATGCCACTGTGAGAAAAGTGGAGACTTTGGAGCTGAATTGTTCTTTGCTCTCATAACCTTTGGATGTCAGCCAACTGAATGAACAGTATGTAGGCTATGCTAGTCCAGGGCTACACGTGACGCAACATGGTACAATGTGCTGAAGTAAACACGTGTCTTTAGTCTCGTCTTCGGTCTTATGACACTTTAACGGACTTGCACTGCTAACATGGTTGGAGTATTGAGAACGTATGGTTACACGGTATACTGTATTACCATGGGACAGAGGGTAGTCTTGACTTGTCGACGTTCAGCTCATAGTGGAGCAGACGGTTTCAGCGGTGCATTTCCAACAGACTTTGTTCTGGGTGGTTTTGTTGACCTCATTAGGTGGTTCCGGCCTTCTTTGTGTCTTCCTCATTTGTCCTTCTCCATGTCTTCTTTGGATGGCCAGAGGTGTAGAAGGTACCAGGGTAGACAACATCCTGTTTTGATTTATATGAATGAAACCAACAACATAACTAATGTATGTATTTTTTTCTTCTTCACCCAACCAATAACAATAGTAAACAAAAAATGCTATGCAGGTGCAGACTGCACAGAAGGCCAAAATGAAAGAGTAAACTAAAATAAGGGTGAGCATAAGGAGCAATGATGAATGTGGAAGTGTTTCATTAACACCTTGGTCTGGCTGTGTTTGTGCATGCTTCAGTTTTACAATTGAAATTAGACGGGTGTAAAGGTGAAGGCAAAGTCATTGGAGAAATATTTCCAAGGTGAAACACATTAAAACCTGTGAAAAGCATGAGGTAACACTTTCAGGACAGGTGCTAGAAGCGGACAAACTTTTCATATTTGAATGGCTAATCTTTCAAGTAGTAGACTAGTCTTCATTTTGAAATAAATAACGCATTAAGAGCGGTTCTTATAGTTCCTTTTTGTACATTATTTTACCCTCGAAATTAACATAGTATTCAACTTTAGCTCATTCATTTACTCCACCAATTAGAGCAGCTTGCAATGGAATTGGAAAGATTTATTTCCATGTTTGTTTGGTCAGATAAGTGCAGGTCTGAATTTTCCTGGGTGGGGAGAGAGCGAGAGAGAAGGCTGGACATGGAGGGGGCTTGGATTGAAGCGCTGAACATCATGACATGACGTGAATTGGACTGTGTTAAGGCTATTACCAGCGTCATAACTTAACTGAATTACATAAGTATATATTAGACATTAGGAATATCTTTGGAACAAAAAAATTACAGTAATAACCGGTTCTCAAGATTTGAAAATCCGGAACACTAGAGATCACTTTCATTTCCGGTTCTGTCTCCATTCCTCAGAAAATGTTGTTATTTTTCGGGTTTGGGTTCTGTTCCCTGGACCTGTTCCAACCCCTGCTGGAAAACATATTTATCAGTAACTTAAAACAAGTGGCCCAAAAATGAAATGTCACAGCTAATATCAGCATTTAGAATAACATTGTGAGAACATTACCACATGACTGACTGCAATGTACACTTTAAATTGCCACAATGTAAAAGTGTTGTGGGCACCATACTGTTGTGCAGGCTTCACTAAACATTTCAAGTGAGTTTCAATGTACTGTAAAGTGGAGTGGAAGGACTGACCTTTAGAGGAGACGCCTTTACATAAACCCAGACAGCATGAATACCTCTAGTGATTCAAGTTCCCTTCACGTCGCTCTATTCCTGTGGACCCTTGCCATTTGCGATAGCAGCACAACCTAAGACCCTGAGAGCTCTCTCTCCTCTATGAAGCATCTGGTGACATATACAGCTCATCTCTTATTCCCAGGAGCTCCAACTGATTAGCATGGATGTCACTTTCTCTTCTCTTTTTCTTCCGTTCGTTTCCAATGGTGTTTACTGTAGCCTACCTGTCTGGTGCTACCTCACTTACAATCTCATGGGCTAAGTAAATAAATACATGTGAGGCTAAACAAGGAGGATGCAGACGATACAGTCAGTAGTGGCGAGGTAAATTCATTTAGTTTACATTAGATAGGCTCTGTGGAGCGTGGTGCTCCTCGGCAGGTCTAAGTATTTTCCCTGGTTTGCAGCGTTTTGCTTCATTTGGAGTTTATTTTGGTTCTGTTAGGCATCTTTTGGGGGGGGAGAGAGAAGGAGAGAGTGAGAGTGATAGAGAGAGAAGAAGAGAAGAGTGGCAGGCACGATACTGTATGTGAAGTCTGTGCTAATACGTTATGCATGGAAAACGAGAAGTGCTCATGCGATCTGGAATCTCCCGGCAGAGTGAACCCTTTCTGTTGGTGCTGCATTCATTTCAGGCTCTCTTTTTACACCCAAAAGTCATAACATAAGACTGTTTCTACTACTTCACTTTGCAGCACACAAGTGAAAAAGCAGATACAGTACTCAACTTGCAATGAGATGTTCTAATGTTTGTAGTATAACTTTTTTACCAGATGACCTCACTGACCTAACGTAGCCTAAAGTAACCCAGGCCCTAGAGTTTTCACATGTCAGTTTTCGTGATCAGGACAAGTGTCTGACTCTACTCATTTTGTCCTTTCTCTACTCAGTTTCATCCAGAACACTATCTTGGTCACTCTAGGTCATTTTCCTGTTAGTAAATAAAAGCTCCAGCCTACCCTGGCCTGAGTGGTGTGTTTTGGATTGAACAAGCACAGCGGACATGGTCCATTGTCAGTATGAGGGTGTGGTTTGTACTCACTGTCACCAGATTCACCCCCGACCATTGTGCCAGTCTTCCTCTCCCCCTTCTGTTTCCCTAACCCCTCTACTCTCCCCTCTACCCTTCCCCCTCCCCCATTCATCACTTCAACCGACAATACAACAGTACGACTGGCAGTATATCACTGTTCCTGACCAGCTACAAACAGATTGGGCCTATCACTGTTGTTGCCTTTTGACGTACAGGCCTCTTGATGAGCCAGAGGCCAATCACGGGTGACGCAAGAGGTGGGCAGAGGCAGGGAAGATCCAACCCTCTCTCCCTTTCTCTCTGGTACTGCACAAAATAAACACTTTCTCACTGTTGATATTCAAATCACAGGAAGTGTGTCGTAAAAAGTCCTGGAACATGTTAGAAAAAAAGGCTTGGCTTCTTGACCCGAGTTTAAAATATATTAAATCTTCCGGGACAAAATTTGATAACTTCAGTGGGATTTGAACAGCATTCCAATAATCCTGCTACACCACCATGTCTTTGTCTGTAACAGATTTCAACTGTATTCCTACACTTTGGACATCAAAGTCATGCTTAGCTTTGCTAAAAATACACTCAAGAAAAACAATTATATTTATCATAGTGATTCAGGTGTAACATTTAAACAGAATACCATCCCCCACAAACATTAGACAACTACTCAGAAAACCCTCAAATTGCTGAAATAGGTCAATGAAATCAATGACGAGAGAATATTCAGAATAACTGATAACTGACTAGTAACTGACTAAAATTGCAGTGCAGATGGCACTCTGATGATAAACGCGGAGATGTTCTACTGGAGGTAATGAATGTTTGGAGAAATGCTATACATTTTGAGGTGCTGCAAAAAGATCAGCGTACCTCAAATCCACAATTGTGAGTTCAAAGCCCAGGTGTGGTCATAATTTATCTGAACAGCGATAGCACATTTGAAGTGTTTTAATGGAATTGACCTCAACATTGGCTAGCACACTTCAGACACAACCATACTTGGGATTTGAAGTCCCGACCTGAATGTCCTGCTTCTCCACCAGGTCTGCACCCATGACAGAGATCAGCCACAGATTCATTGGCAAGAACACGTCTTCATTTTGCTAAAAGCTACCTGGAATCAAGTCAATAATTGTGTGATTATCTGACACCAAGTGAAAAGTAGCAGTGCTTTGGGACACTTGACACTAAGGCCTAGACTCAATCAGATCAAGCATAAACACACAATAGCCGACACCCGCATCGCTGGTGTTTTCGACGGTGTCAGAGGTGTAACAGTGTTGGAGCCGCCAAATCGGTGAGCAACTGCTCGTGTGTTGATTGTCACGAAGATGCGCTCGTCCTACTCACGTTAGGAGTTCAGAGCCAAAAAGTGCAAGCTCTATAGAAATAATGACAAGCAAATTGAAAATCATCGAATGAAATAATGAGGATTTCTATCAGCCTAATCGAGGTGTAAATGACATATCACATTCCAGTGTTTCAACTTGTAAACAAAGCTCCGCTGCATTTCTCTTATTGCAGCTCCATGACAGTGTGGGCTGGTGGGAGGAGCTGTAGAGAGACAGGCTCATTGTAATGGCTGGAACAGAATATTAGGAAGTCAAGCATGGAGTCAAGCAAGCATCAAGCTAGCATGGTTTCCATATGTTTGATATCGTTCCATTCCAGCCATTACAATGACCCCGTCCTCCACGCAGCCAATGGCAATTTCCTCCTCAGGTATAATGCCAGGAGACTTCTGGATTTGACAGCTCTAACCAGTTCCACCTCTGACACAACTGCTATGCGGGTGTCTTCTGGCGCGAACTGATCAAATCTAGCCCTAAGTGTCCATAAATGCTCTGGGATTTGAACTTGCAACCTTTTGGCCTGGAGTGCAATAATGTCTCAGCAGTGCCCCCAAATGGTTATTTGTTACCAAGACCATATATCCACACACTCTAATAATTAAGGGTATGTTTACAGTACAGTGTTGTTCCCTAGTGTACAAAAAGGTATGCATGCATAAGGTACCCTCTGAGGTATACAGTAACTCACATTGATAATCTAGTATAATGGTACATTTTCCTATCCAATATATTCAATATGAAGCTGCATTCGTAACCATGTGGGAGGCAGGAATTTGCCAGTTGTGAGGTCATAAATACCAGTTGGATGCATTCACATGCTTTGAAATCGTTGTTGGCCATTAGCCAATTGGCTAATGGCCAAACCAGCTGTGTCAACCATAAACTAAAAGTACCGTTAAAAAACTTTCAATAGATTTTCATAAATGCTGTTTTGTTGTTACATTTAACTGCATTCAAAATGGTGTTATTGAGGTTGTTTCCTTAGTTGGTACAGTAACATCAATGTCAGCATGTGGGATCAGTCTGAGATCAGGGATGAGAGACGCATTTCCCACTAGTAATTAAAAGTTAGAGGGCTGTTCAAGTGGATTTTTTCCCAGTCATGTGTGATACATTTCCACTTGGATATGAATGCAACTGTCGTGGAAATCTTACACAGGGTCACTCGAAGTCAATCATAAATTAATAATTGTTTATTGTCAGCACACAGGAGAGGTTCCAACCAACTCAATGCACCATACTAAACGTCAACCAGGACCTCTCCCTGGGCAGTCCCAGCAGTTCTCTTATATACGGCTATACACAGACAAGTTATATTTGCATGATTTAGCATAATTAATAAATCATTACCGTTTTGTTTCATTCATGTGACCTTTAACTCACGAGGCTTCTTCTCTCTAAGCTGAGACCTTGAAACTGAGATATCTTTCTTTCGTTCTCAAAACAAGGTCTGCACGTACTGCCAAATTGCAGCAACTGATAGTGAGGATTTGTACAGTCAGAAACTTGCATGAAGACAGAAATTTGTTTATAGAACAGCACATGAATAGAACACAGAAATGAGTTAAAACAAAAGCACAAAGATAAAAATGTCTATAACACAACATTAGATACAAATTCAACACAATCATTACTGCAATTTTAAATGTAGATGAGGGCAGGCAAAGTCCTGGCGGAGGCTCATTAGCATTTTTGGGGACACGGTTTAATGTTGTATTTGTGCCAATGGTCGGTGGAAATGCTGTACCGCTTTAAGTGTTTTTATTGTTACGTTGATGAAGCGCAAGCTCCTCTTTCTGCATTGTAATTTCTGCACTCTTTGAAATAACTTGTGACACTCAAGAGCTGCGCTGTTGAAAGGGTACTGTGCGTTTTCGAGTAGCATAATGGCAGCCGGTTCACAGGAAGTTAATGTTTAATTTACAATGACTGTCAACTAGTCACAAGTGGGTTATTGTAAAATCCACTGAAACTTACTGTAGCTAATCCATCACATTGACTGTCCTGGTGGTCTGGTACAGAAGAGAATATTAAAATTACATGTTGACTACAGTAGCTCTAAATGAAATATGTTATGGTTATTTGGTATAACATGCATTTACATCAGCCTTAAGTAAGGCTGCAGAACTGACAGTATACAAGTGTAATGTTTATTAAAAAACCACAATAAGTGGAATGACATTCCCTCCATGAGAGACACAAAAAAGAGCTACCTGAAAGCAACGCCTTGAATAAGTCACGCCTGCAATCTTCTGATAGGCTGCCACTGTTACAGTATGCTGCCAATCATCAAGTGAAGCACATGTTGTCAACAGAAGAGTCAGTGAAGCCACAGTAGTTTAGTGACACGATTGCTAGTGGCGGCAAGTGTCCTGTAGGTTACAGGTTACAGTCTTGTACGTTTTTTCAGTAGGTTATTATGACTTTTACAATAACTTCCTGACCAGTAGTTTACAGTTAAGAAATTACAAATTCACAGCAACTTCTGGCAACAAGAGGCCATTTAGTTACTGGAAAAGGCCCAATGAACTCTTCACAGTGCAGCTCATTACTGACACTTTATCTTACAAAGTCTGCTAAATAAACCAGCCAGGTCACCTGTGATACAAATCAGCATTCGACATCCATCCATGTCTGAGTATGTTTGGGGATGATGTAGAAAACAGCCACTAGGGGCAACAGTGAGCGCTGTTGATTTTGATATTTTTAGTTTTAATCCTATCCCAAACCTTAACCCTTACTTTGGAGTTAATGCCTAAACTTAATCATGCCCGTCAAAAATCAGAGTTGGTTCATAGAACCAAGTGGTGCAGAGGTCTAAGGCATCGCAGTGCTGGAGGTGTCACTACAGATCTGGGTTCAATCGCAGCCAACTGAGGGACCCATGAGGCGGTGCACAATTGGTTCCCGTGTTAAGCGAGTAGTGTATCAAGAAGCAGTGCGGTTTGGCGGGGTTGTGTTTCGGTGGACGCATTGCTCTTGAACCTCGCCACTCCCGAGTGGAGTTGCAGCGATGGGACAAGACTGTAACTACCAATTGGATTTCATAATTTCTAAACTCAATCTTAAACACTACAAAATGTTGGAACAATGTAAATATATGTTTGGATGAGTTTGGTCTAATTGTGCCATTGAGACTGTGCGAGCTATTTGGAACTGACAGTGTTAAAGGAAGTGCTCTACTTGCATCTTATTCTTCTTTGATGAGTTTTAACGGCAGTTAGCTTCCAAGAAATGTTGCATTACCGCCACCTACTAGACTGTAGAATAACTCCGTTATACTTTGCTTTAAAAATATATAAATAAACAAATACCCTATCATCTAACACTACACTCACAAAAATAATTATAAAAAACAAATAAAACACCCTACTCCACTATTTACATATATGAACCATCAACAGCCTGAAAGGATGGGACACCACCACTTAACACACCCTGTAACTCTTCTGATGTCAAGTACCTCACACCCAAATAATCTCTGCAGCTGCCACCACAACCTCAATTTTCTGCAGCTTACATTCCATCCCTGCAGTACAGTTGATAACCATTGCTATAAATGCTAGAAATCCAATCTTACTGCAACATATTTCACATGTTGATTTATGCTCTACTTGAATTTGCATAACCGTCAAAAACTTAAACTGCTACAACACTTCTACTGACGGTTGGCACGAATGAACATATATTTGACCACGCCCTAAAATATTTCAGGTTGCTAGCAACCAAGTGGTTATGAGTTCATGATCCCATTACAGGCAGAGTCCCAAATGTGGTCGCAGTGTCATGGTATCACATTTGGCAATTTAGCTTCCCCATGTTGTCACACCATGTTCTCACATGTTGTCACATGTTACTTCTTTTATCATCACGTTAACTGCACATTAAATCACATGTGATCACAAGATAGTTCATATTTACATTGTTTTATTGCTAGGTATCACTGGACTGGTGGAGCTGGTGGAACTGCGATAACATCTGCAAATATTTGATTTGATGAGATCACACGAGATCATGTGTTCACATGTGCATTTCATGTTTTTCTTCCCTAAAGGAAGATAATCTGCTGAGGAAAAATGAGTGGCATTCTTTACAGCATAGAGTGGAATGATGGTACCTGTCTTTGTCAATGACTTTAACGATCATGTATTTTTCGTTTTAACATGACAGTGAGTCCAGTGAGAGTTGTTTAAACCAGGTGCGGCAAAACGATCCCAACAGAAGGGTATGTGTTTTTACAACACCTTGACACTAGTCTCTCTGTGTGTGTGTTTGTGTGTGTGTGTGTGTGTGTGTGTGTGTGTGTGTGTGTGTGTGTGTGTGTGTGTGTGTGTGTGTGTGTGTGTGTGTGTGTGTGTGTGTGTGTGTGTCCCAGAACAGGCTTAGAAGAGTCATTTATCAAGACAACAGCTAGTGTAATCACCATATTTAACAATCCCTTCATTTCCACAGCCAGATACGAGGGATGCAATGCCCCAATCACGGAACACAGACAAATAAGCTGCAAGGCAGCGACGGAACAACCTGACAAAATCAGGTTTGAGGATGCAAAGCCATTTAATCATGTATTACATAATAAAAAACATGATAGTGACTGTTATTTATAATGAGGGAAAGTTGGAGAAAATTTGACCTCTCTGAAATAAAAATGGATGTCCCTCCCTTCAGTAAAATGTATTTTTTGCCCAAACGTCCCTGAACACGTGAAAAAAAAAACTGCTTAGTTCTCGGGGTCCTCCCTCAGAATTGTTTTGGGCATCTGAAGCTCATATCCTGCATTTCTACTAGTGCTGTAACCAACAAAAAAATGATCTTTGGTCAACCAAGAGTATTTTATTTCGACCAATTGATTGGTTTACATTTTTAAACATTTATTTTTTCCATATATGTGTTTTAATAAAATCCACTGTTCTGAACTTGTCTGATGCTTTAAGCATGCTGTTTGATTAAATCATTAAGACTCACAAATGACTCAAGAGGGAGCCAGAGATCAAGATAGCCTATCTAGGAGAAAAAAACCTGTTCCCGACCCTCTTTCTCCCGCTGCTGTTGGACTTTTCAGATTCTGCCGGTAAGCTCCTGAAGTTGCCGGTAATAGACTATACCAGCTGATCGCTGGTATAGTCTATTACCGGCAACTTCAGGCAACCTTTTCCATTTGGCGTTCCATTTTTACCAATTTCTACCAATCTATTTATCTTACCATTTCTAGTAATCTGTGTGCCAGTTGTGATTTTAATATGCACAATTTAGTGGAATAATTACATTTAAATTACATTTAAATTACAAATTACATTTAAATAACAGTATTTTCTTTGTATCTCAAAATCATGTGGTTAATCCACATCCTATCTAAATCTAAATTATACAAATCTAAAAGTAACTTTTATTGCCATTGCCAACTATGTTAAAATAGTCTACATAAAGCCAACACATAAAAACATTGCAGCCTGCAGGCAGAAAATATCCTGATAAATATAAATATCTTATAAATAACATTGGCTAAATATGGCCTGTCTGCGACGAACTTGAAACATTGTATCAACTATTAACAGGGTCAACCAGAAACTCCACTTGAAACATTGTATAAAATATAAATAATAAAACATGGAATAAAATAAAATATAAATAATAACATTTCCTGAGCCAAGCTCACTGGTGGCCCAGAATATTTCATACAATGTTTTAAGTTGTCTATCAAATGTAAAAATGTACCGCAACAGAAGCAGTTACAACTGAAGTGTCTGATCATCAATGAATTTGAGAGAAATAAAAAATGTTAACACTGCAGCCTCACATCATCAGGTAGGCGTATATGCACTTGGAACTGCTTTTCATTTGGAAAACTATCATTTTCTAATTTATTCTATTTCATTCCAAGATATTGTTGTTACAAAATAGATTTGTGTTGACTGTGATTAGAGCATGGGAATATAAGAGCATCTGTTAGGCTACATTTACAAACTAGGCTCGCATAGCTCACTCCATGATCCGCCAAACTGGTCAAACTCGTGTTTCTAAAAGTGAATTCAATGGTAGTGTGGAATGACTGTATTGCCTAGTAAGGCTTTTTTTCGTTTCATTATTATTTAATTCTAAGTAATACTTTTCTTAAATTGAATTGTATACAGTCTAAATGTGAAATGTATCGGATGTGTTGTTGAACTGCTGAGCACTCCTGCCAGCCTGTAGCTGTCACAAATGCATCACAATTTATTTCTGAAATGGCAGGCTACATATAGCCTTGAAATAATCATAATATAGACTAAAAATATATATATTGTCATTCCTTCTTAGTCTACCTGGCATTCTCCTGACTGATTTAGAGTTAGCATGTTGTTTAGTAGCCTGTTGAAATGTTGAATGTCAATTTATACACTGTAAAAATAGAACACCTCAGAACACCATGACTGCGTAATGAAACCATGAAAGTGGTACACCTCAGCTGAGATCTGGTGTTTGGAGGGTGTTTGAATGTAAAGCCAATGTAAGTGTTTTAATACACAGAATGTGTTTTAAAACAGAAATGAAGTTCTCTGAAGCACCCAAAGTGGTTCTTCAACCTGAATATTGGTGTTTTAAGAGAATGTTGTGAAAACACTTTTTGGGGTTTCAGTGCATGTGAAAGGCAACATCAAAACACACAAACGGTGTTTTCATACAATCAATGGTTTAGAAATGCAAATGGTTTATAGCCTAAATATTGATTGATAAGTCCTATTGGAAAATATTTGTGGTAGAATGCCAGCTTTATGTTTTCTATGCTTTAGACAGATTAGAAACCAGAGGTGCAGTAAAATGGAATTTTACCCATTCAACCATACAGCCACACTGTAAGAAACTATTCTGGGGTGAATTAAAATGGACAAAATTAAACGACTAACACAAATCATGCAGAGCCCATGGTCTAATGTGAAACCACCAAGCTTAGACAAGGGGCGGCAGGGTAACCTAGTGGTTAGAGTGTTGGACTAGTAACCGGAAGGTTGCAAGTTCAAACCCCCGAGCTGAAAATAAGAATTTGTTCTTAACTGACTTTCCTACTTAAATAATACATTTATCCTCTCTCTCTAACCTTGGTGTTACTCTGGACCCTGATCTCTCTTTTGAAGACCATTTCAAGGACAGCTTTTTTCCATCTACGTAACATTGCAAAAATCTGAAACTTTCTGGCCAAAAATGATGTAGAAAAATTAATTAATGCTTTTGTCACTTCTAGGTTAGACTACTGCAATGCTCTACTTTCCGGCTACCCGGATAAAGCACTAAATAAACTTCAGTTAGTGCTAAATACGGCTGCTAGAATCCTGACTAGAACCAAAAAAATGTATCATATTACTCCAGTGCTAGCCTCCCTACACTGGCTTCCTGTCAAGGCAAGGGCTGATTTCAAGGTTTTACTGCTTACCTACAAAGCATTACATGGGCTTGCTCCTACCTATCTCTCTGATTTGGTCCTGCCGTACATACCTACACGTACGCTACGGTCACAAGACGCAGGCCTCCTAATTGTCCCTAGAATTTCTAAGCAAACAGCTGGGCTTTCTCCTATAGAGCTCCATTGTTATGGAGCGGTCTGCCTACCCATGTAAGAGACGCAAACTCGGGCCTCAACCTTTAAGTCTTTACTGAAGACTCCTCTCTTCAGTGGGTCATATGATTGAGTGTAGTCTGGCCCAGGAGTGGGAAGGTGAACGGAAAGGCTCTGGAGCAACGAACCGCCCTTGCTCTCTCTGCCTGGCCGGTTCCCCTCTTTCCACTAGGATTCTCTGCCTCTAACCCTATTACAGGGGCTGAGTCACTGGCTTACTGGGGCTCTTTCATACCGTCCCTGGGAGGGGTGCGTCACCTGAGTGGGTTGAGTCACTGATGTCATCTTCCTGTCTGGGTTGGCGGCGCCCCCCCCCCCCCCGAGTTGTGCCGTGGCGGAGATCTTTGTGGGCTATACTCGGCCTTGTCTCAGGATGGTAAGTTGGTGGTTGAAGATATCCCTCTAGTGGTGTGGGGGCTGTGCTTTGGCAAAGTGGGTGGGGTTATATCCTTCCTGTTTGGCCCTGTGTCCTCGGATGGGGCCACAGTGTCTCCTGACCCCTCCTGTCTCAGCCTCCAGTATTTATGCTGCAGTAGTTTATGTGTCGTGGGGCTAGGGTCAGTTTGTTATATCTGGAGGACTTCTCCTGTCCTATTCGGTGTCCTGTGTGAATTTAAGTGTGCTCTCTCTAATTCTCTCTTACTCTCTTCCTTTCTCTCTCTCGGAGGACCTGAGCCCTAGGACCATGCCTCAGGACTACCTGACATGATGACTCCTTGCTGTCCCCAGTCCACCTGGCCGTGCTGCTGCTCCAGTTTCAACTGTTCTGCCTTATTATTATTGGACCATGCTGGTCATTTATGAACATTTGAACATCTTGGCCATGTTCTGTCATAATCTCCAACCGGCACAGCAAGAAGAGGACTGGCCACCTCACATAGCCTGGTTCCTCTCTAGGTTTCTTCCTAGGTTTTGGCCTTTCTAGGGAGTTTTTCCTAGCCACCGTGCTTCTACACCTGCATTGCTTGCTGTTTGGGGTTTTAGGCTGGGTTTCTGTACAGCACTTTGAGATATCAGCTGATGTACGAAGGGCTATATAAATACATTTGATTTGATTTTGATTTTGAAGCACAGGGTTCAATTCCCAGCTCTAGCCCTTCAATCTGTTTCTTCCACCTATCTGTATCCCCTCTGTCATTTCATAATGGTCTCAAATAAGGGTGTGATTGTAAATTCACTCTGGGTATTTACTCTGATTTCAGAGCACTCTCATCTGATTGGGCCAGGGGCAGAATAACTTATGAATTTATGAATGTGCAACACCTACTGAATATGACCGGTGTAAATAAATGTTGGTAAAAAAAGGAAGGAAACTATTGCCACAGTTAGTCACTATTGCTCTAGATAACATGAAAACAGCCTAACCAGCTCTGCTAGGGTGAGTAAAATGAACAGAGGTGTTCTCTTATTTGTGTCTGGAAGTAGTTAGCAAGTTAGCCAACTTTAGCCTGTTAGCTTGGGTGCTTAACTGCCGTTGTGAGGTCAGAATTCTCGGATCAACCCTACACCACGGCCAGAGCATCCAGTGTGCGCTTTGTATGCTCCGAGAGCCAAACTCTCTGAATTTATCTGACAGCGCTCTGAATTTACTAACCACCCAGAGCGCACTCTGACACACAGGAAGCAATTTAACAACGCAGTCAAAGTGTCAAAATACCACTAAAATATATATTTGTACTATTATTATTCACGCTGTTTCAATAATTAGTTTATTAAATTTGACCAAAATAATGTACGACTAAATCCAATATGTTGCTCAAAATGTAAATATCTTTCATGAGGAATATCCAAAGAGAAAAAATAAAGTGATTGAACTCATTGTAAGTCCTTGGTTTTATCTCTCCTTGCACATTTGACTGTATGATTCTTTCATACAATGTTGTAAGCATGATTGAAGAAAGAAAATATATATTTCTATATTAGTTTTAAGCTTGTTGTGCCATGAGGTGTAATGGATAATGATAAACAGATGTCAAAACTGTCCAGCAAATTGATGTTCAGTGAGGACAGCAACCATTCCTACATTCTTGACTGTCAATGGAAAAGGCAAGTAGAAAGTCCTCAGTGTTTGCATTACAACCTCTAGTGACTGATGGTGGTCTGAAGTCTGTGCTGAAAAATGCCTGCCAAAATGGGAAAATGATCAAATATAATGAACAAAAATCTAATTCAAAGATTGCCTGAATTACAGTTAATCTATGGAAATCAGTCAATTGAAATAAATTCATTAGGCCTAATCCATTGATTTCACATGACTGGGAATACAGACAAGCATCTGTTGGTCACAGATACATTCAAAAAAAGGTAGGGGCGTGGATCAGAAAACCACCATTTGCCTCATGCAGCGTGTCACACATTGATTCTGGCATGTGGAATGTTGTCCCACACCTCAACGGCTGTGCTAACTTGCTGGATATGGGAACAGGAACTGGAACAGGCTGTTGTACACGTCGAGCCAAAGCATCCCAAACATGCTCAATTGGTGACATGTCTGGTGAGTATGCAGGCCATGGAGGAACTGAGACATTTTCAGCTTTCAGGATTTGTGTACAGATCCTTGTGACATGGTGTCGTGCATTGTCAGGCTGAAACATGAGGTGATGGCGGCAGATGTATCGCACAACAATGGGACTGTGCATTCAAATTGCCATCTATAAAATGCAATTCTGTTCGTTGTCCGTAGTTCATGCCTTCCCATACCATTTCCCCACTGTCACCATAGGACACTGTTCACAACGTTGACGTCAGTAAACCTCTAACCCACACGACGCCATATACGTGGCCTACGGTTGTGAGGCCTGGTTGGACGCTGGCTTACATGCTGGCCAAACCAGACGTGCACGTGCTTCCGCTTGCGCCATCGCGCACACGTTGACCTTGTTCAACCACACCAGAAGCGATCAGGACACGCAGGTTGAAATATCAAAACAAACTCTGAACCAATTCTATTAATTTGGGTACGGGTCAATTAAACATTTATGGTAATTTAGCTAGCTAGCTTGCTGTTCCTAGTTAATTTGACCTGGGATATAAACATTAGCTTGTTATTTTATCTGAAATGCATTGTCTCGCACCCACTGTGAAATTTGGTGGAGGATCGGTGATGATCTGGGGGTGCTTCAGCAAGGCTGGTATCGGGCAGATTTGTATTTTTAAAGGATGCATGACTCAAGCCTGGTACAAGGGTGTCCTGGAAGAAAAATAGATTTCTTCTGCTCTGACAATGTTCCCCAACTCTTGGGGATTGGTTTTTCCAACAGGCCAATGCTCCATGCCACACAGCCAGGTCAATCAAGGTGTGGATGGAGGACAACCAGATCAAGACCCTGTCGTGGCCAGCCCAATCTCCAGACCTGAACCCCATTGAAAACCTCTGGAATGTTATCAGGAGGAAGATGGATGGTCAAAAGCCATCATACAAAGCCGAGCTGCATTAATTTTTGCGCCAGGAATGGCATAAAGTCACCCAACATCATGGTGAAAGACTGATGGAGAGCATGCCAAAACGCATGAAAGCTGTGATTGAAAATCAGTGTTATTACACCAAATATTGATTTCTGAATGCTTCCTAAGTTAAAACACTAGTATTGTGTTGTTTAAAAAATGACTATGAACTTATTTTCTTTGCATTATTTGAGGTCTGATTTTACCGAAACACATACCTAAACTCAGCAAATAAAGAAACGTCCCTTTTTCAGGACCCTGTCTTTCAAAGATTATTCGTAAAAATCCAAATAACTTCACAGATCTTCATTGTAAAGGGTTTAAACACTGTTCCCCATGCTTGTTCAATGAACCATAAACCATTCATGAACATGAACCTGTGGAACCGTCATTAAGTCACTAACAGCTTACAGACAGTAGGCAATTAAGGTCACGGTTATGAAAACTTAGGACACTAAAAAGGCCTTTCTACTGACTCTGAAAAACACCAAAGAAAGATGCCCAGGGTCCCTGCTCATCTGTGTGAACATGCCTTAGGCATGCTGCAAGGAGGCATGAGGACTGCAGATGTAGCCAGGGCAATACATTGCAATGTCCATAATGTGAGACGCCTAAGACAGCGCTACAGGGAGACAGCTGATAGTCCTCGCAGTGGCAGACCACATATAACAACACCTGCACAGGATCGGTACATCCGAACATCACACCTGCGGGACAGGTACAGGATGGCAACAACAACTGCCCAAGTTACACCAGGAACGCACAATCCCTCCACCAGTGCTCAGACTGTCCGAAATAAGCTGAGAGAGGCTGGACTGAGGGATTTTAGGCCTGTTGTAAGGCATGTCCTCACCAGACATCACTGGCAACAACGTCACCTATTGGCACAAACCCAACGTTGCTGGACCAGACAGGACTGGCAAAAAGTGCTCTTCACTGACGAGTCATGGTTTTGTCTCACCAGGGGTGATGGTCGGATTCGCTTTAATCGTCGAAAGCATGAGCGTTACACCGAGGCCTGGACTCTGGAACGGGATCCATTTGTAGGTGGTGGGTCCTTCATGGTCTGGGGCGGTGTGTCACAGCATCAGCGGACTGAGCTTGTTGTCATTGCAGCCAATCTCAACGCTCCTCCCTCATGTGGTACCCTTCCTGCAGGCTCATCCTGACATGACCCTCCAGCATGACAATGCCACCAGCCATACTGCTCGTTCTGTGCGTGATTTCCTGCAAGACAGGAAAGTCAGTGTTCTGTCATGGCCAGTGAAGAGCCCGGATCTTTATCCCATTGAGCATGTCTGGGACCTGTTGGATCGGAGGGTGAGGGCTAGGGCCATTCCCCCCAGAAATGTCTGGGAAATTGCAGATGCCTTGGTGGAAGAGTGGAGTAACAGCTCACAGCAAGAATTGACAAATCTGGAGCAGTCCACGAGGAGGAGATGCACTGCAGTACTCAATACATCTGGTGGCCAAACCAGATACTGACTGTTAATTTTGATTTTGACCCCCTCTTTGTTCAGGGACACATTATTCCGTTTCTGTTAGTCACATGTCCGTGGAACTGTCAGTTTATGTCTCAGTTGTTGAATCTTGAGTGTCAGGTAACCTAGTGGTTAGAGCCTTGGACTAGTAAATGAAATGTTGCAAGATCGAATCCCCAAGCTGACAAGGTAAAAATCTGTCGTTCTGCCCCTGAACAAGGCAGTTAACCCACTGTTTCTAGGCAGTCATTGAAAATAAGAATTTGTTATTTAACTGACTTGCCTAGTAAAATTGTTTTGTTCATACAAATATTTACTCATGTTAAGTTTGCTGAAAATAAACGCAGTTGACAGTGAGAGGACGTTTCTTTTTTTGCTGAATTTATAAATAGTAAAACCAGAGAAAGTGATCATTTTGCAGTGGTCTCTTAATGTTTTCCAGATCTGTATTTGTACATTTGTTTTGCAATGCGAGCTGTGTGGTCAGCATGTTATGAGAAATGAACATTAATTTATCTGGTAACAGCTCTGGTGAACATTCACAAAGTCAGCATGCCAATTTCATGCTCCCTCAAAACTTGCATTTTGTTGTGTGATAAAACTGCACATTTTAGAGTAGCCTTTTATTGTCCCCAGCACAAGGTGCATCTGTGTAATGATCATGCTGTTTAATCAGCTTCTTGATATGCCACACCTATCAGGTGGATGGTGTTCACAACATTTCAACCAAGGTGTTCACAACATTTCTGTGAAATATGCTTTTTTTGCATATGGAACATGTCTGGGATTTTTTAATTCAGTTTATGAAACATGGGACCAACAGTTTACATGTTGCGTTTATATTGTTGAAAAGAATACTTTAAAGAACTATATAAATAGTGATTTTGTCAGACAGCATAGGCAACAGCTCTACAGAGATAATATGATGACTTGGAATGAAATTATAAAGTCAAATAAAACACATATTTTATTTAAGTAAAGTAATGTGAATAAATTATGGAGTAATTTCCATCATGGGACTTTTATTTAAAAAAATGGTTCTGTGTTGTTACAGTATCCAAACCACAATGCATAGTGCATTTAATGTTAACCGAAATGGGAAACCGTCAGTGGCGATTTTAGCATGTAATTTATTGGTGGGACAAAAAAAAAAAAGAAAGTGGAATGCATGTCAGCAAAGCCACTACCATATACAATACATTACATTAATTGCACTATAACGCTGACAAACAGTGCCCAAAAACTGTTAGGGCCTACATAAAGCTGTTCCAGCTGCAGTCCCAACATCTTATCACTGCTACACCTGGCTATCAGTGGAGCCTTTCTATCAGCGAAACAGTTCATTCAGCCTCATTTGATGCCTTTCAAAAAAACATAGCTGATATGGCTGACTTGCTTAAACAAACGTGGGTTCTAATGATAATTGAGATGTATAAACTATGGCATAAGAGGATGATAAGCGCATAAGAGGCCATCTGTAACTTCGATTAAAACATTGAGCAGGTTAGGACGGACATTAGTCAATATTAGTCAATATAACTATTTGTTTAGCACTTTTGAAATGTACAGCGACAGAATTCAGAACAAGGGCCGTTCTTACTGTGTTCTCCCTGTACACCAAGTCAGAACCGTAGGATAAATAAAGGGGGCATATAAGCAGACAATGAAAGCTCTTAAAATATTCAATGATTCCATTTCTCTTTAATAGGTTATAGGCTACAGTACAACAGTCAGAACAGTAGGTGAAATTAAGAGGGGAAAATATACCAAATTATTAGGGTGAGGCACATGGGTTACTAACATCTTACTACACAACATACACTTAATATTACTTTCTTAGCTACAGTATACCTATCTCTAAGGCATATTGCATCATTTATGAAGCAGCATACAATACAGTTTTGGACTCACATTGTTGTGCTCGGCTCACTTGAACAGGAATATGATGCGGGGGTCCTTCAAGTTAACAGCTGCTTTGAGCGCAGCACAAATCATGCTTCATTGACAGCATGGCCACTGTTGTATGTTTATCATTTTAAACTTGGAAAAGAAGCCCTTAATAATCCCAGATTTGGGACCACACAGCCACTGTCACTGATTCCTTCCAAACCACTCATTGAATTTGCAATTTCCAACTTGTTGAGTAATGTTTATGGCCAATGGCCGATGAGCACCGATACATTTTATCTATAATTTCTCTGCATTATTTCTCTTCATATGACAAGGATTAAAAAGGAATTGAAAGTAGATTGTTGACTTGATTCATAACGATGAATGTTAGCTAAGATTTTGAAGGTATGATGTTGACATCAGTCCAATCAAAGCTACTGTAAATATAATGTGATTTGACGTCATTTTATCTGTGGCCAATGACCTTGAGCCTTCTTGGATGGGAACTTCTATGGCAGCAGCTAGAATTTTCAATGTCCCCTCTTACACTTGGCAGTGACGTAAGGTCCCCGTGAGTGACAGAACACAAAGCCAATCACGGCGCAACGCTCCATATTTTCTACTGGCTTGCCCCACCACCACAGAAAGCACAGAGCTTGTCTGAAACACCTGCATTTTGGAGCTGCCTTGCTCAAGAAAAAAACAGACCGTGTTTGTACGTGGCTTTATTAACTCAATGATATATATTATTTTTTACATTGTTTTCAAACTGATGTAACACGTATTAATGCCAAAATAACATGCAAAAAAGGCAAGCCCCCCCCCAAAAAAAATAATAATATTTGGGGTTTTTGCTAAAAATGTGGAGCTCTGTATGACGGATCGCCACAGGAAATTGTGATTATTTTTAATAATAGAACGGAAACCGAAACGAACTCAAAAAGCACTAATCTCTCAGAACTATTATTGACTAAAGACACTTCAGCTTCTCCTTATTAATTAATGTATAAAACGTTTGAAACGCATATTTCCACTTTGACATTATGGGATATCGTGTGTAGGCCAGTGACCCCCCAAAAAAATCACAATTAATGAAATGTTTAATTCAGGCTGTAACACAACAAGATGTAGAAAAAAGTCAAGGGATGTGAATACATTCTGAAGGCAATAAATAAATAGCTTCATTATGAGCAAATAAATGTATTGTTTGTTTTAGTAAAAATCAATTATAGCATTAGCAACCTTACCTCTGGTCTTCCTTCTCATCTTCACACTCTCCCTCAAACTGAACAGGACATCAGTAGACCTAGTCCATGCGCACAGACATGGCATTTTTCAGGACATTTTGTTTTCGATTTACAGAAGAAGCATTTGACTCGGCTCCTGAAGTACCACTGTACTCACCACGTCCATTGGTGAGGTAGCAAGAGCAGGTCAGGCCAGGTCTCATGATTGGGATAGCCTATCCATTGCAGTGTTTAATGCAGTGTAGCTTAGTTACAGTGCATTCACAGTGCATTCAGAAAGTATTCAGACCACTTGCCTTTTTCACATTTTCTTACGTTACAGCCTTATTCTAAGATGTTTTTTCCCCCTTATCAATCTACACACAATACCCCACAATGACAAAGCAAAAACAGGTTTTTGAAATGTTTGGAATTATACCATTTACATAAGTATTCAGACCCTTTACTCAGTACTTTGTTAAAACACCTTTGGCAGTGATAACAGTCTTGAGTCTTCTTGGGCTTGATGCTACAAGCTTGTAACAACTATATTCTTCTCTGCAGATCCTCTCAAGCTCCATCAGGTTGGATGGGGAGTGTCACTGCACAACTATTTCCAGGTCTCTCCAGAGATGTTCAATCGGGTGCAAGTCCAGGCTCTGGCTGGGCCATTCAAGGATATTCAGAGGCTTGTTCTGAAGCCACTCCTGCATTGTCTAGGCTGTGTACTCAGGGTCGTTGTCCTGTTGGAAGGTGAACATGGGGCGGAGTGCTCTGAAGCAGGTTTTCATCAAGGATCTCTCTGTACTTTGCTCCGTTCATCTTTCCCTTGATCCTGTCTAGTCTCCCAGGTCCTGCCGCTGAAAAACATCCCCCCTAGCACAATGCTGCTACCACAATGCTTCACCATTGGGATGGTGTCAGGTTTCCTCCAGACATGACGCTTATTCAGGCCAAATAGTTCAATATTGGTTTCATTAGACCAGAGAATCTTGTCTCTCATGGTCTGAGTCCTTTAGGTGCCTTTTGGCTGTCATTTGCCTTTTACTGAGGAGTGGCTTCGGTCTGGCCACTCTACCATAAAGGCCTAAGTACTGCAGAGATGGTTGTCCTTCTGGAAGGTTCTCCCATCTCCACAGAGGAACTCTGTCAGAGTGACCATCTGGTTCTTGTTCACCTCCCTGACCAAGGCCCTTTTCCCCAATTGCTCAGTTTGGACAGGTGGCCAGCTCTAGGAAGAGTCTTGTTGGTTCCTGAGTTCATTCAATACTTCAGAAATGTTTTGGTACCCTTCCCCAGGTCTGTGCCTCAACACAATCCTGTCTCGGAGCTCTGCGGACACTTCCTTCAACCTCATAGCTTGGTTTTTGCTCTGACATGCACTGTCAACGGATGGCCCTTATATATAAGTGTGTGCCTTTCCAAATCATGTCCAATCAATTGAATTTCCTATAGGTGGACTCCAATCAAGTTGTTGAAACGTCTCAAGGATGAACAATGGAAAATCTATTTAGTCTCATAGCAAAGGGTCTGAATACTTATGTAAATAATGTATTTATATATTTTTTTAATTAAACATTTGTTAAAATTTCCCCCAAATCTGTTTTCACTCTGTCATCATGTCATCTGTCATCTGTCATCATCATTGTGTGTAGATTGATGTGGAACAAAAAATACTTCGTCAATTTTAGAATAAGGCTGTAACGTAACAAAATGTGGAAAAAGTCAATGGGTCTGAAACCTTTCCGAATGCCCTGCATAGCAGACTAGCAGCGTAAAAACTCAGGAAGGAAGTACATTATTTTAGAAATATCTTTGCCTTGTGCTTCTTCAAGCATGCTCTTCTTATAGCCAAGGCCTATAGTATAGTCTATGGATCATTTGATTGAGACCATACTAGGTGCACTTGATTTTGCGTGGCCAGCAGAGAATCAGGGATGAGGGGCAGCATCGGGCACACATTGAGATATTCTCAAACACTGAGCAATATGACATTTAATCTATTACAAATTTCATGACCCTCCCCTGGACTAAATAAAAAATAGTAAACCCTCCCCCTGGCTGAAATTGAAAAAGCATGACCCTCCCCTGGACTAAATAAAAATAGTAAACCCTCCCCCTGGCTGAAATTGAAAAAGCATGACCCTCCCCTGGACTAAATAAAAATAGTAAACCCTCCCCCTGGCTGAAATTGAAAAAGCATGACCCTCCCGCATTTTCCTCCGGTAATAATTGTATACATGTTGACCACTCCCTAACAGTGAAAGGAAAATAATACATGAAATGGTTTGGTGAAAGCCTCACCTTCACAGCCAACCCGCCTTGGGTAAAAACACAATGTGTGAGTTACAAAGCCATTTTATTGACATGAACATATATATAAATGTGGAGGAGAAAAAATCCCCTTTTGCCTCCGAATGTTTTCTGGTTCATTTGTTTAATGAGAGAGGGAGAAGGAACGTGGTGTTTGATTCTCTCAAAAAGAGGTCTTTTAGATTGCTTCCCGGAGCGTTCTAGGAGTGGCTGTCTTTGTAATCCAAAACTGTTTGTTTGTGTTGGTTGTTAGTAAGAATGAAGGAAAGTAGGGAGCGTTCTGACAGCTCTTCCTTGTGTGGCGCCTCGGTTGATTGACATACAGTAAGTATTTGATGACTAACTAAAAAGGCAGTCTCGGTCTCAGTGACTTACTACCGTCAAAAAAGACGTCAGCTCCTAATCGCGAAAAGTGTTCTCAGAACTGTGAGAGGAGATGTTTTTTTTTTTACCAATCACACAATTGTTTTTTGTTGACTGCAAATGTCTATCTATTTAGTGATATGGTTAATACGATGCATACTACCTGTTATTACTATATATACACACACAACTTTTTTCACTTGTTATATTTTGGAAGTTACGTTTGATTATGATTTGCACTGCACTGTTTGAGGATAGCTTGGCAAGTAGGCATTACACTGCAACATGTATACCTGCTGTATCCTATGTACGTGAAGACAAATACACTTTAGTTTGGCTGCTTAAAATCTTAAAACTGGCAAGCTGTACGTGGCACACACACTCACCCCAACATCAGCCATGGCAGAGAGCAGCAGCTGACACTAGGACTTGGGAATGTAATTACTTACATGCATATTTTCACAAAGTCTTGGTTCAATAAACCCCAGAGAAGAAGAGCCTAGTTTAGGAGTGCCCTTGTTATGTATCCTCCTGTGTGTGTGTGTGTGTGTGTGTGTGTGTGTGTGTGTGTGTGTGTGTGTGTGTGTGTGTGTGTGTGTGTGTGTGTGTGTGTGTGTGTGTGTGTGTGTGTGTGTGTGTACACGTGTGTGGTCCCCCTACTCTGTATACAAAAATGTATTTGTCTTCCATTGGCAGTTTCATGGTGTATAATTCTATAGTTCTATTTATACACTGAACAAAAATATAAACACAACATGTAAAGTCCTGGTCCCATGTTCATGAGCTGAAATAAAAGATCCCCAACATTTTTCATTCGCGCAAAAATCTTATTTTTCTCACATTTTGTGCACAAATTTGTTTACAAACCTGTTAGTGAGCATTTCTTGTTTGCCAAGATAATCCTGACAGGTGTGGCATATCAAGAAGCTGATTAAACATTGTGATCATTCCACAGGTGGCCTTGTGCTGGGGACAATAAAAGGCCACTCTAAAATGTGCAGTTGTGTCACACAACACAACGCCACAGATGTGTCAAGTTTTGAGGGAGCGTGCAATTGGCAGGCTGACTGCAGGAATGCCCACCAGAGCTGTTGCCAGATAATTTAATGTTAATTTCTCTACCATAAGCCGCCTCCAATGTTGTTTTAGAGAATTTGGCAGTATGGCCAATCGGCCTCACAACCGTAGACCATGTGTATGGCGCCTTATGGGCGAGCGGTTTGCTGATGTCAACGTCGTGAACAGAGTGCCTCATGGTGGTGGTGGGGTTGTGGTATGGGCAGGCATAAGCTACAGACAATGAACACAATTGCATTATATCAATAGCAAGTTTAATGCACAGAAATACAGTGCCAAGATACTGAGGCCCATTTTTTATAGGTATCTGTGACCAACAGATGCATATCTGTATTCCCAGTCATGTGAAATCCATTGATTAGGGCCCAATGAATATATTTCAATTGACTGAATTCCTCATATGAACTGAAAAATGTTGCGTTGTTGAGTTTATATATTTGAAGTATTAATAGGGCAAACAAGGAATGCACTTGGTTGGTAGCAAAATAAATTGTTATATATGATTATAATTATAAGCTGGTAAAAAAAATAATAAAAGTAGTTGTATTCACCTTTCCTCAGAGGGTTTAGCATGGAATCCAAAAGGGTTCTACCTGGAACCAAAAAGGAGAAGAGCCCTTTTAGGTTCTAGATACCACCTTTTTTTCTAAGAGTGTATAACGAGTTTGCGAATTACACTTACTGTAAATCTTGTTTGGGAGAATTATAATTTCAGTGAAAAAAGTCCATGAAAGAGTTGCACGAATGTAAGTTGCTGTTGAATACAAGCATCTGCATGATATTAAGTCCATGAATGATAACTTGATTTGATGTCATACTGTAATTACTTTTTCTTTACCAGAAGTCACGAAACAGATGGTGGTATGTGGCTGCCCCCTCCATCTTTGAATTGAGAAACCCAAATCAAATCAAACAATATCTGATCTCAGAGAGGTTTGCGCCTGTGCCTACAGTAGTACCCTATCAGACAATACACATCTAGCAGCAAAATCATATACCCACATTGACAAAGATTGGCATCTCAGTAATATAATTTCAGTAAAACCTTCATTATAACATCAACATATTGGCCTGTTTGTCTTGAGAGACCATGCTTATGTGCCTCCACTCTCCTGTGGCTGTCAACTGCTGTTTTTTACTGCCTCATGGAGCAGCAGTGGAGGCTTCTGAGAGGAGGAAGTGAAGGACCACCCTCCTCAGTGAATTTCATAACAATCTAAATAGTGAAACATTAAAAAAGAGAGAGCGAGAGAGAGAGAGAGAGAGAAGGCTAGCTATTTGGTTGTATTTTTTAAAATGTTCACTTGGCTAGAAAATGCAGCTATCTAGCTCAGCCTACTCAAACACCCAGCTCAAACAGAGAGGGATGCTATGCTAGCTCTCTGACTTCGGCTATCCAACACTGGAACTCTTAAAAAGTCGAAGATACATTTCAGTTGAATGCATTCAGTTGTACAACTGACTAGGGATCCCCCTTTCAAAGTAAGCTTTTGGTTTTATAAAGTTATTGCCACCGGGAACACTCTGGTTTAACTGCTAAACTGCTTTCTGACTGTACACTGTACTGCATGATTGTAGTGGGTTTACAAACGGAATAGTTCTGGTAGTTCTAATTGACTATGACATTACAGTGATGTAGGCTGTGTGTAGTGGTTAGCGGTCATGATGTGAAGTTTGGCTTGGAAAGGTTTTCTTGCCTGGTCACAGACAGCTGTTGTGTTGTGCACTGAAGTCCACAAGCGAAGGGAAAAGGTGAGAGGAGATAGTTGTAAGAAGGAATTATATATGTTTTTATGTTGCTGCTATGAAAGTTAACTGTTTGCAAGTAAGCAGGGGTGTATTCATTCCGTCGATTCTGTTGAAAAATGTTTCTTAAACGGAAGCAAACGGAATGAAAGGGGGATAAACATA
This sequence comes from Oncorhynchus mykiss, assembly GCF_013265735.2. NCBI lineage: Eukaryota > Metazoa > Chordata > Actinopteri > Salmoniformes > Salmonidae > Oncorhynchus > Oncorhynchus mykiss. Next base: position 13,421,815 of record NC_048586.1, on the reverse strand, counting down.
CCTGAATTTGTCCAGTAGAAACTCTCATTCGCAACATTTGGACTACTGATTACACCCTAGATCAGCTAGATGCAGGCAAGAGTGTGCAAGGCGGTATTGAATGTGTCACTGTCTGTCACCTTGATTACTCAAAGTTCTCTCGTCCTGTGCACCTATGTTGTAAACGGTCATTCAAAAGCTAGGTTGTAGCAACCTCATGATGGGTATAGGGAAAATGTTAGTATCATGTAATAACCTAAACCTAATTATGTTACACAAAGCTGGGTGAGCGGAATATGAATGAGTCATCCAATATGCTGTAATAGAAATAAGGCCATGATCATGAAACAAATAATGATCCTCCCCCATCTTAAACAGCACCGACCGCCACTTTCTGGCAGCGTAAAACAGTTCTAGAGTGGCATGTGTTAGTGCACATTTGTGGCAGGTGCAGGAATGACTAATGGCCTCCACTGGCATTGCTCCCTATTTGTCATTTCAGTTGGTCCTGTGCTGTCAGATAGAGCATTATGATGGGGACACTGTCTTGGAAGAGGTAACTGTTCGGTGCTATGTGCGCTCCTTGGATCAGAGCAGTAATGGTGTATAAGATACTATAATGGTGTATGAGTTAATAAGTAAACGGCAGTGAGGCCCACTTAGAGTCAGACTGTCCTTCATCCTACAGCAAGGCTCTTTTATCACCCTGATTCACTCCTGTCTGATGCGAAGACGAGACTGACAGACCGTTCTCCTCATCAACCGTGTGCATGTGCACCCACACACTGGCATGCACGTGCACACATACCCACCCACATACACACAAAATGATCGACTTTCCAGATAAGACCATGCCAAGCCATAGAGCGCAACTCTGAAAGACGTGGTCTGGTCCGTATCGATACGTGCTGTCAGTTTTCACCTTTTCAATTAGAGCTGAGGTGGTCCGTGGAATGGCTGCCGACAGAGGAGTGTGCATACCATCAAGCTCATTAGAATCGAAATGAATAGTTAAGAGAGTCACAATACTGTATATGATATGAACTTCACATAATGAGGAGGGCATATTTAAAATGTGTCTTCACGGTGAAGTTGCCCTTTCAATCAGAAAGTCACAGAGGCGTTATCTCCTTCTTCTCCTGATCAAAATGCACTATCCACAACCACTTGATTGCTCGACATGTTGAGCAACTTCCCATCTTCAATGTCCAATGGTCATTATAACATTAAGTGACCTATTTCTCTAAACATGCACATAAGGTGCAACAATTTAGCCCATTTATGTTTGGGAGCTCAGCCAAGGCTATCTGGGAACAAAAAAAACAAAAGGGGTGAGGTGCAAATTTGATTCATGACTAAAAAACTGGCTGTGTCCCAACAAACTAGTCAGAGCTAAGAGCCTTCTGTGGACTAGAAGTTTAGGAGTTTAGCTTCCTGGGGTTGGGTTTCAGAGGTCTGATGGGAGGAAACCTTGATTTAATTTCAGCCTCCGCACAGCTTCTCACTAACCTGCTCTGGGACGAGGATATACTACCCATGATGCTCGGATATAGTACCGTGTGACCTCAGCAGATTTGGTGTAGTGAGATGGACTGAGATTCACTTTGTACAGAAGATATAGCAGTGATGAGTGTGTCATGAGCAGTGTCTTTGATTTTATTAGGATCCCCATTAGCCGACGCCAATGGCAACAGCTAGTCTTACCGGAGTCCGACATAAAACAAAAAAATGAATTACAGACAAAATACATACATTTAAAAACATGAGCATGTAGTGTGCGTTTGTGTTTGCATCTTTCAGTTACAAATACATGTCAGTACATACGCACAAAAAGTATGTCATAGGTGGTCATACAAAAGGTCATAGGGTTAAGAGCATGCAATTCAAGGTCTCAGAAGCTCTGGTGTCTAATGGTAAAATGTGAACTGAAGTCTCACAAGCAGGAAAGAGAAATATGCAAGTTAATACTGTTCAAGAGGTATTCTTTGTTATCTTCTCAAAATGCACTTTTTACAGTTCTCTCTAGATGAACTGAGCACTAAAAAAAAAGAGACTTCTCAGATTTCTGAGAAAATACCACACATGCTCGTCTCCTTTCTCCTGTCCATAGGATCTCCAGAACGAGCTCTCTTACGATTTTATGGCCTATAACCATTCTGGCCTATAATAGAAGATGTCATTATACGTTCCATGGCAGAGCGGCTCATGCTCGTCTGTTCTGTGCCACTGAGCTCTGAGGTGCTTTCAAAAGCGAGACTCCAAAGGCAGGGGCCTCTGAAAATGAGATGCTAAGGTCATTAACTTTTATCCTTCAACTGGGCTGTGGATTTATGTGAGAATGCCAAGGCCTTATAAAAGAATGGGCCCAGCATCGGTGGAAGGGATTAGATTAGAACAATAAGGGAGAAAAAAAAGTAGGGGAATGGCGATGTTTGAAGGCATACGCTGACGCACACCTAAAAATGTTTTGTCGGGGTGATGACTAACAGAGAGTAAACTATAAAACAAAAGAAAGGGGGACACTGTAATTATACTCCCAAACAGATAATGGGTCTAGCAACCAAAGTTCCCGCACCCAGACGATGGTACTGTGTGCCGAAACGTCGGTTGCTAGACCCATTAAATGTTGGGAGCGTAATTAAGACGTTTGATTAGTTGAAATGTCTTTCTAATTTCCCTGTTGGTTTGAGAGGTGAGCTTGCACCAGTTGTCGGACCGTGCTGCTTTACTAGCGTAAATTGTGAAAAAACATAACTCATTTTGACATGTTTAGGCCTGCCAAGGAGCAAGCGGCTTTGTCTAATCGCGTGTGGCTCATTTGAGCAAAAACAGAACAATGTCATTCCCAGCAGAACCCTATTAGAAAGCCACATCATCAGGCAGACATTTTGGAAAGGAAAAAAAAAGGCAACTTGAGGTGGGAGTGGCCTCCACTCTTCCAGACACTGTCGTCATCACCAACCTAACTGGTCTGTTCATTTCATGGCCAGGCTGTGAATAATAAGGGACGTTAAAACTCAAAAGGCACCCAGAGTGTTAAGATATGCCAGCCTCATATTTCTTGCCTCTGCCTTGTGGATTATGGCTTTCATATTTGGTCTCGGGGGGAAATTGTAAAGTATTCCCAATTGCTGGCATGAGAGACCTGTAATTTAGTGTTTCTGACTGGGTGCTCAGCGGTGCTCGTGCGGGCATGGCACCAGACTCCCCTCTTTGCTCTCCCCGCGGTCAGTGGTAAGTGCCGTGGTCCGTAAAGATCAGACCCAAACTGAAGAGCATCAATCTTCTCCTCTCTCCTCACTCCACTTTTATTGCCTTGTGTATGTGCGCATGTTGTGTGTGTTTGTGTGTGAAAGAGAGCGAGAGCGAGAAGAAGACAGAGAGAGAGAGAGAGAGAGAGAGAGAGAGAGAGAGAGAGAGAGAGAGAGAGAGAATGTGCATTGTTCTGTAATTTATATCAAATATGCAGCGGAGGGAGAAACACCCAGCAACCCAAATATACGTAGTTAGCAGGGCATGCCTGCAGCTAGGAACATGTAGCTGTGCGTTTCAGCAGGAAACCTCTCGCCTCTCAAACATAATGTGCAAACAAGGGGATAAGCCCACACAGTCAGGCAGCATGAGCCAGGGAGAGGAAAATGTCACAACTAAAACAAAGAAGCTGTCAATCTCTGCCAATCAACTCCTGTCAACTCCCACCAGGGAGAAAACACAGGCAGGTTCTGCTCTACACCTAGCCCTCACCCACATTACTGATTCACCGCCAGATGAGAAAAAGAGGGGGTGAGGCATACTGCAGATACACTTCTGTTTAGTTTTTTTTACCCACTCCTCCCGCCTTCTGCTGAAACGTTTGGGAATGTTTTTTTTATTTCCTTGGGCAATGGTGCTTCTTGGGAAGACACCAACTGTCTTCAACTCCAGGCTGTGTGCACTTCGCCACTCTTCGCCGCATGTCGCCCTGCCTAACCTGTCAGAATTATTATCCTTCTCTTCTTCTCCCTCGCTTTTTTATCTTGTTTTTCACTTTTCACTGCACTGGCGAGAGGAGCAGCAAACGAGTGGGCTGCTGAACATCCAAGCAGATCATGGGAGGCAGACACAGATGTACAAAGCACTCAGTTACGGTCCCAAGACGAAAAACATGGCCTTCTGAGGAATAATAGATCAATATATAACTCTAAGAGGTATACAACAGCTCGATGTCCGCCAGCTGGACTGCTGTATCCTCCTCGTCGAGGCCTGTGAAATAGTTTCTAGGGCATTGTGTGATCTTCCAATGTCGTCTCAAGCTACATGAAGCTCCACGCTGGCTGGCTACATGCTGAGGAGAGCTTCTACAGAGAAATGCAGCAACAGAAAAATGTCTTTGGTTTGACTGTCGAGTAGCTATTCTTGCCTCTCATGACGTTGACCTTTAATGGTTGCTGATTCTTTGTGCGCCGTCCTGTCTAATTCAATGTCTCATTCCTTTCCTTTTGAACTGCATTGTGGCACACAGCCTCCTTTCCTCACCTCTGGTCTTTCCCCAAATCCATTCCCACACCCACCAACCGACAGTGAGAGGCAGCAGACAGAAAAGAGAAAAAAGTGTTGAGTAAGTGACGACGGTTCAGGGATGAGCCCAGAGCAAAATGGAAGTACAAACAACCCTGTGAGTGTGAGAAGCTCCTCAGCAACCTAAAGTGACAGCCATGTAAATAAAATTGGTGGAATGCGCTACAATTGAAGCGTAATGTACCCTGCTCTTCCTACCAAAAAGGTGACAATTTGTTATTTGAAGGTTATGCTGGTGTTTTGGCTTCCTTCTCATTCCGAGCGGCGGTGTGTAAGAAACGCCTGGTGTTGGGTACAGTAGAGCTCTGTGAGAGGAGCGTAATCAGGAACGTGTACAGTACTCCCTTTACTGCTAACTGGGTGAGTGCTGCTGAAAATCATTATGGCACCATCTGTCTGTCATGACCTTGGTATATACACTTCACATTTATGACGTCTAACATAAAACAGATGTGAAAGCCGAAAAAGTGAAATCAATGACTTGGACTAATGGCCTAGAAGTGTGAAACGGTACCATTGAGAGACTAAAAATTCACCCTCTGAGATGTTGAGTCGACAACGTCAAATGAAAATACCATAGAGCTGGCACACACCACGCTCATTATAGATATTCACTCGCAAGAAACACCTTCTGAAAAGCTCTCATTGCTGAGTATCCCAAAGCTGATTATAAAACACTTATAATGTGAGAATATGAATGAAAAGTTGTCTCTATAGTTTCCTAAGTACACTTTAGGTAAATATCTGATTACAAACGGCAATACACATCAAATTAAACCATTAGATCAAGTAAACACAACAGGACCGTTGTTCAAGATGTATGTATTGAGTACTTATTCATAAGCAAGACTTCAAATAAGGTTTTGTTGAAATTCCACCAGAACATTTCAGTTATCTTTGTAAACCAGTAAACTGTGCTCAAGGTTCCACAGTATGAACAGATAATATCGAAAACGGCCAGCAATAATTTTCACTCCACCTCAATGAGGCACGGTTCAGAATACGCTAGTCACAAGACAGCCAGCCAAAACGCTCGGACATGCAGATTACATTAAGAACATTGCAGTGAGAACCAGAGCCCTGCTGTCCACGTTCTCGGTGCTTTCATTTAACACTGCTCTACTCTCTGTACTCACCCCACATGAGCAGATGAATCTGTATGCCGGTTAAGGCCTGCTCTACTTTAGAATGGCAGAGGAAAGGTGCAACATTACACCCTGAGGAGCTCCCCTGGACTGAGTGGGAGTGTTGAGGAGAGGCTCAAACAAACAGCAGAGTGCTAACAACATATCCCAGGGGAGGAAAACCAGACCAGGAAGACCTACACTCAAAAAAAATGTTGGGTTAAAAAATAACCCAGCGCTGGGTAAACAGTGGACAGAACACACGTTGGGTTATTTTTGACCCAGCACTTGGGTCAATTAGTTGGGTTATTGGGCTATGACCAGATTTTCTGTTACATATATTTGAAATGCATAAAGTATTTTGTATTTTGTATTACACTGGGTTGAACTACACTCCAATGTATTTTGTAAGATACTTTCGAAAGCTGTCATTTGTACATATATATCATTTTGTGGCACCCTTTCACCCTAAATTGTTATCAAAAGTCTGATGGCACTATTATGTAATAAGGGTGTCTGCTAAATGAACTATGAGAGTAAATGTAACTTAGATTGAATCTTGTCTGTTGTAGAATACAAAAATACAGTTGCAATTAGCTGGCCAAGTAGCAACAACATTTTCAGCAATGGTTACTTGCTATGACTGTGATATGTTGTTTACACTGTCAGTCTGGATAAGAGTGTCTGCTAAATTACCTAAATGTAAATGTAGATGTGAAAATAAACAACTGCAAAGCATACCTAGGCCTTGTTTCGGGGCAGGGGTCAGTAGAGTAATACTCAGCAAGAAAATGTGTAGAAAGTATTTTGTATTTTGAAAATACAAATGACAGCTTTTGAAAGTATCTTGTTACAAAATGCATTACAGTGTGGTTTGGCACAGTATAATACAACACACCAAGAAAACTTAGAAGCAATTAAAATATGTATTTTAAACACATCTCCGATTGTAACTCAATAACCCCAGCATCAACAACATAACCTGGTTCTAGCAGTGCATTGTTAAGTGACCCAACTGCTGGGCCAAAATAACCCAACATGTGGTCTGTCCAACATTTACCCAAATTGAGTCATTTTTAACTCAGCATTTTTTTGTGAAGCGCAATCCTTACCCCTCACCTCTATCCTGTATTCATTTTACTTTACCTTCACAAATATAAATAATCATCCCTATTGATGCTTCTAAGTGTGCCACATCTGTGCTGATGTAGCCAGAGAGCACAATAAATTGTGGAAAGATTCATTTTGCTTTGAGATGAACGTTTCCCAAAAGCAGAGCTGTCAGAGAGGAGTTATGGCAAGATAACATTTTTCAGTAAACTGGACGGAAAGTAAACAACAATTCAAATTAAGTGCGGAGCATATTTATCTGAATGTCAGCATGTAATTTCACAAAGCTGGGAACACTATGTGATTCTCATCATTTATATAAGTATTTATTTATGCCTCTATTCATTTATGTATTTACTTATTTCCCCCTCTCTCTTGTTGCGTCCTGTTCCTAGCAAGTGGGCGGCCTGCCAAAGTCAATGTGCTGCCTTTTTTCCTGGGTGGATTATTGAGTGATTCTGCCCCAGTTTAATTTGAAGGAAACCTACAGCTTGTTTTTTTTTTAATCCCCACGATTTATAGAGGTCTCAAATGCTTAGGAGAGGAAGCTGTCAGGAATCCAGAGGAGAGGAGCTATGGAGAGAGTGGTGGAGAAGAAAGAGGGAGGGAACATATGAAGGTAGACCTCCAACCAGCCCTTGCCATTCACCTTTTACTCATGATTCCATTGGCTATGTTTAAACACTCACAGTTAGTGGGGAAGCCCTTGGGGTCATTCACCCCTATCAGCTTTCAGAATGCTTTTCAGCACTCTGTCAACATATCCTTTTCTCTCTAGATCCTTCTTTCAGAATCTATTTCCCTTCTCATATCCCTCTTGTCCCTGTGGCACCCATCTCATCCTCTCTCTCTCTGACCTGGAAGAGGTGTGCTTGTGCTTGATCCTTTCAGAGAGGATTATGGCTCTAAGAAGTGGGCGTCTGTCACATGTATGAACCCTTTTCAACAGGACGGTAACAAGAGAGTACTCACCCCCCACCCCGTTCCCTAAAAACACACACGCTGGCATACACACTCAAACTCATGACACACATGCCTCTTGACTCTTCCTCCTACTCTACCAAGCTAATTATTCTGAGGGTGTGTTCACTGGTGGAAATCTGTTAAGTCTAGCTATCAGTGTGTGTGTGTGTGTGTGTGTTTGTGTGTGTGTGTGTGTGTGTGTGTGTGTGTGTGTGTGTGTGTGTGTGTGTGTGTGTGTGTGTGTGTGTGTGTGTGTGTGTGTGTGTGTGTGTATGTGTGTGTGTGTGTGTGTGTGTGTGTGTGTGAGGGTGGGGGGCATGCGTGTGTGTAATGTGTAGTGTGTGTATATGTGTGTGTACAGATGTGCGCGTGTGCATGGTGCATGTTAATTATGTGTTGCTTTTATGAGCCAGTGTGACGAGAGATCCACACGTGCTGTCTATGTTGACAGCCCATATCCATCATGCCCGCCACTAGAGTGCAGAGGTCAAGAGTCATTTTGGCTTTGGGCTCTGGCTGGGGGCCTGCCAAGGCAAAGAAACAGAGCTGGACTAATGATTATCATTAGGCCCTTTTATGAATATTTATGACAAGCATCTGCACCACAGAACATCAAGCTGTGGGAAGTGGGACTAGGGGCACTAAGCACTGTGATCAGAGCTACAGAGCTATCCTTCACTGTGACTGTGGTTGGGGCTGGGGGTTAGTTGGTGCCTCCGAGCACTGACCAAACAGAAGCTGGCCAATTCACCTCTTACAAGCTTCCAAAGGGATCACCATGTCATAGGTCATAGGTCAAAGTGAGTGAGATGTCAGTAGGTACACCACATTTTGTCACTGGGGGATATTTTGTATCTCCGCATTCACATTGTTTGAATATTTAGACACATAACTACAAGCAACGTGAGTGTATAAAAATAGACCAATGTCGAAACGGGCTTTTGACGGATAGCTGGTGGTCCTTCTATGCACATTACATAAACTACCGCCAATTAGGTTACTGTGTATCGCACCTAGACTGAACCATTGTCCATCCAAACCAATGTTCATTCCCACCATTGTCCATTCCAACAGTTTTGATATGTGCCAGTGGGCTTCAACAGTAGACTGTCACTCCTGCCAACTTCCCTAATGGAATAACTTAATCAAAGTACTGATTTATACCACCAAACTGTCCATAGGGATATTAACCACACATTTAGGAGAAAATGTATCATGTATCATTTAGGAGACAAATTTGTCCAACTGAAAATTGTTTTTATTTAATCTACATTCATGAAAAAAACACTGCAGTCAGAGTAAATTAAATTACAATACTTAATTTATTTAATTACATTTAAATTAAAAAGTTGAACATCCCAGAAAGAACCGAAAATGGCTTCCAACTGTGAAATTAAAAAGTAGGTCACAATAATTAGGATAATTACGTATGCTGTAAAATAAATACCACAATATTCTGCAACATTTAGATTCTGAATAAACCGTGTGTGTAATATTTTAGCGGCTGATGAAAAAGAACAGCTTTACAGACCAATATTTTGCTTTAGACAACTGCAGTCAGTATTATGAAAGTGGGAATATTATCTAAGATCACTGCATAATCATAATAACTGTGACGTAACCAACAAAATATTTTCCAGCACTTCTTTATATCCTGTATCATTTTACTGATTATCATCCATTTCACTGTCTCCACAGGTGAGGTTATTATTGTTTTTGCTGACATCACATTTACTCAGGGGGATTTCCCCTGGGTCAACGATATGCTAGATGAGATATCAAGTTAATGAAAGCCAATATGGAGGAAGAAGCCTGTGCATACTGTAAGTTATAAAGTTAGACAGTTGGGAAATTTGAGGTATGAGTTTTTAATGGGGGAAAGATGGGCCCCTGCGAACAGTTTTAATTTGGTTTGTGGGCAGAGCTTGGTGTGGGTGGTCTCGACTGTTACAACCTGTACCACAAATTATAACCATAGGTCATAACGTTGATGTAACAAACTGGAGGAAGGCCTATCCTGTCTATCTCTAATGCTCATACTGTAACAGAGAGACACTCTGTAACACACATGCTCATACAAGCATATTTTTCTCACTCTCACTCTCTCTCTCACACACACACACACACACACACACACACACACACACACACACACACACACACACACAGCGAAAGGCTCCCATGGCTCGTCACCACTAAAGAGTGCCTTTTCTTTTGACAGCCTGACACGTCCAGTGAGGAGTGTGCTTCAAGTTGTGCCAACTGTGCCCCCTCCTGCCCCTCTCCTTCCACCTTTTGTCTGTGTGGGGCGCTCCATGTCATGGGCAGGCCTCCTAGAGGGGCGCGTTGACCCCCTCCCCGACCCCTCTCCACTGTTGTTTATAGAGGATGTGTCATCCCTCCTTGTATTATTCCAGCTGGTCCTAAGCTACCTCTGTCTCTGGCAGGGCAACGCATCCACAAAGCTCTCGCCAAGATAAGTCCCAGAAACTGAGGGACTTTTTGGGCAAAGCTTACGCACACCCTCCCTTCAAGCTATTGAGGCCAATTTTCCCTTTTTTTTGTTTGTTTTTTTATCCTCTCTGTTGAATTGCAAAGAAAATAAACAACGGGAAATATTATCAGTCCAGCTCGATATGAGAGGGTCAGACCTTTAAGGCTACGGAGGGTGTTATGCGCTGTGTGAGCATTTATCCTAGCCATCCTGAGGAGGGCAGGTCCTCATGTGTGTCAGTGATGAGGTAAGATGTACACCAGGAATTCATAGGGTCAGACAGGGCTTGGACGGTTTTACAACCCTGAGTGTTATGTCCAACCCTCCTGCTTTATTTCCTGCCCCACAGTCCTGCTCCTGCAGGCCAAACTTTGCGTTATAGGCCAATCAGTGCTGGTTAAGCCTGGGTTTTTAAGCACCAAAAATATGGCACCGCTAAATTGTTCATTCTTTAAAAAAAAAAAAAAACTAAATTGCACTGATGGTATCAGCATTAAAGGGCTTTACAAGCTCAACTCAAGCTGAAAATTGAAAGTCGTAAAATTATGAGATTTCTTCAAGCCTTTAGTCATATTGGCAGTCGATTGGACCAGAACACCTCCTATGCCGTTGCTATAATGACACAGAACACGTCAACGCTTTTCTCTTTCAAATACTCATTTAGATGTTTCACATATGAGGATTCAAGCCAGGCGGCTCACTAACTAAGAACCAATCACACAACGTCTGTCGGAGACATACAGGTTGAGTTGCGAATGAGGTGAGTGGCCCCTCCCTCTTCATTACAGTGCCATCAGAAAGTATTCACACCCCTAGACTTTTCCCACATTTTATTGTGTTACAGCCTGAATTTAAATTTGATTAAATTGATATTGTTTGTCACTTGCCTACACACAATACCCCATAATGTCAAAGTAATGATGTTGAAAACATTTTTTTACAAATGAATTATAAATGAAAAGCTGAAATGTCTTGTGTCAATAAGTATTCAACCCCTTTGTTATGGCAAGCCTAAATAAGGTCAGGAGTAACATTTTCTTAACAAGTAACATAATATGTTGCATGGACTCACTGTGTGCAATAATAATGTTTAATAATATATATTTTTTAATCGCTGTACCCAACACATGCAATTATCTGTAAATTCCCTCAGTCAAACAGTGAATTTCAAACACAGATTCAACAACAAAGTCCAGAGGTTTTCCAATGCCTCACAAAGAAGGACACCTATTGGTAGATGGGTAAAACAAAAAAGCAGACCAAGTATCCCTTTGAGAATGGTGAAGTTATAAATTACACTTTTGATGGTGTATCAGTATAACCAGTCACTGCAAAGACACAAGCATCCTAACTCAGTTGCTGGAGAAGAAGGAAACCACTCACGGATTTAACCATTAAGCCAATGGTGACGTTCAAATAGTTACAGAGTTTAACCTGAACAACACTGTAGTTACTACACATTACCAATCTAATTGACAGACTGAAAAGAAGGAAACTTGTTTGCAACAAGTCACTAAAGTAATACTGCAAATAAATGTTGTAAAGCAATTAGCTTTTTGTCCTGAATACAAAATGTTTGGGGCAAATCCAATACAACTCATTACTACCAATGTTATAGGTATGTTTGTAATCATTAAGGACTGGTGAGTTTTCCAGGATTAAAAAGAAGAAATGGAATGTCTCTAAGCACTGGCAAAATCCTAGAGGAAAACCTGGTTCAGTCTGCTTTCAAACCAGACACTGGGAGATGAATTCACTTTTCAGCTGGACAATTACCTAAAACACAAGGCAACACTGGAGTTGCCTACCAAGACAGGGAATGTTCGAGTTAGAGCTTAGGCGTAAAACTACTTGAAAATCTATGTCAAGACATGAACATGATTGTATAATGATCAACAACCAATTGGACAGAGCTTGAAGAATTTTTAAAATAATATTTGGCAAATGTGTGGAAAGCTCTTACAGACTTTTCCGGAAGGACTCGCTGCCAGAGGTGTTTTTACAAACCATGGACTCGGGTGTGAATGTTTATGTAAATGAGATATTTACGTATTTCATAATCAACATTTTATTGTTTCTCTAAAAACATGTTTGACTTTGTCATTATGGTATAGTGTGTGTAGATGGATTAGATTTGTTTTATATTAATCAATTTTGAATTTAGGCTGTAACACAACTAAATGTATAATAAGTCAAGGGGTATGAATATTTTCTGAAGGCACTGTAACGTGTCACTCGCCCGTCCTCTGTTCATTCTGACCTCTCTTCCTTGTGGAAGAATCACCATGGCTCCTAAAGCTCCCCCTCATCACGACTAGAACCATTTCTTCCTTAACTGATCTCAGGCTAACTGAGGTTAACACTGCCAACGTAGGACCTCAGCTCCTGCTATCGAGACTTGGTTAAACCCACGCTGAAAAGCTAACTCGTATGTGGCATCTAGACCAACCGGTTTAGTCTTGTGGCTCCACAGTCATGAGGGTTCCTTCGGCTAGCACTGTACTAGCTACATTTTCTACCTGGAAAGGTAAGGTCTCCTCTCTCTTCAGTCCAGCCCACTTTCCAACATGTCGTGTTGACTAGACTGACCGTCCTAGCTTCACAGCTTGATGGTCAAGAGAAACATTTTTTTTTTGTCGAGAGACAAAGAAAGCACACACTTTCTCAGGCTAACCCACGAGGCGAAAGCTTGCTAGCTTACAGCTAACTATCGAGACTTGGATAGCACACGCTGCAAGGCTTAAGCTAACTTGGCAAGGTTGCTGGAAGTCTAGACTAGGGATTTAATAGCTAGTTGTGTACTAGTGTAACGTAGATACAGGGAGTCAGGAAGCAAGTACAGTTTGTGAGTTAAATGACAAAGACAATTTAACAGAAAGAAACAAGAAACAAGAAAAGCATCTAAACATGGAAACAAATAATATTGCCTGGTGGGTGATCACAACGGAGTGCTATATAAAGGGTATTAATCAGGGAGGTGATGAAATCCAGGTGTGCCTAATGGGGAGCAGATGTGCGTAAGGATGGTTTACCAGGACCGGTTGTTAGTAGACGGGCGATGTTGAGAGGGAGCGAATGTGACCGTACCCCACCCCCTGACGTGCGACTAGAGCCACAGTACAACACCAGCCAGGAGGATGGCCCCGAAGACGATGAGCGGGCCAGTCCGGACGGCGAAGGTGGATATTGCGGATGATGGTGGGATCTAGAATGTTGTCCACCGGAACCCAATGCTCATTGTGGTTATTGCCCCTTGGGGAAGCTCTAGATGTTGAAGAATGCAGAGGACCTCATCCATCGCTGTCCCCAGTTGCGCCAGCTGATCATGGTAGAGGTGAAGTACTGTAGGTCTCCCTGTTCGCCGAACATCTGGGGGAATGTCTCAGTTGGCTACTGCTTCCATTTTGAGAGGAAATATTCTGTAATGTAGACGCAGGGAGTCAGGATGCAAGTTCAGTTAGTGAGTTTAATGAGGAAGACCATTGACCAACACAAAACAAGAAAAGCATCTAAACATGGAAACATAAACAATATTGCCTGGAAGAAGTGAGACCAACGGAGTACTATATAAAGGGGAAGTAATCAGGGAGGTGATGAAGTCCAGGTGTGCCTAATGAGGTGCAGGTGTGTGTAATGAAGGTTGCCAGGTGTGCTTAAGGATGGGTTGCCAGGTGTGTGTAATGAAGGTTGCCAGGTGTGCTTAAGGATGGGTTGCCAGGTGTGTGTAATGAAGTTTGCCAGGTGTGCGTAAGGATGGGTTGCCAGGACCGGTGGTTAGTAGACCAGCAACGTTGAGCGCTGGAGAGGGGGAGTGGGTGTGGATGTGACACCTAGTTGTATTGTATTCCTGACTCAGGTGTAAAAGAAAAGCAACATAAAATTGAATTATGCCTAATTCATATTATTTTTCCAAAAGGAATTATTGTTAACTTATCCGATGCTCTGACTTACAGGAGCATTTAGGGTTAAGTGCCTTGCTCAAGGGCACCTCGACAGATTTTTCACCTAGCTGGCTCTGGGATTCAAACTAGCAACCTTTCAGTTATCAGTCCAATACTCTTAACCACTAGGCTACTTACATCTAAAAGTCATGCATGCAAGACATTTCTCTTTTAGTTTGAAGCCCTCAATCTGTCTATTTGCCTTGTAACTGATTGTTTTTAGAAAGAAAAAGAGAAGGAATCACATGAGAGGAGCTAGCTATTAACATTAGTTTCAAGCAATGAAAGATCAGAATAATATAAATAATGAATATAAGGGCCACATTTATGAGAATAATAGATGTATTTTCTTACCTTATCAAGTTTCAAGATGATACACTCATATATCACTCAAAAAAGTGTTATGAGTGTTGTGTTATCACAAACATCTTTCCAGGGTGTTGATGCATCAGGGAGGTCCTCTTCCCAATGCAGCCTCCTCCAACATGTCAAGTCAGCTCTATTGTTGCTACCTTATCTGTTGTGCTAGCTAACATGCTACTGAACAGTGACACTAGCAGCATTGACATACATATTATTGGTATTAGACAGCAACGTATTCACCTAAAAATATAAGTGTTTAGGCAAATCATTAGTTAGCAAGCTAGCAATCACATCACTTGAAACAATTATAGCTCTAGCTAGCCAGTCAGTGGTGTTAACAGATTGAAACTTATATAGCTACAAAATGTGTTTCAATAACTGTGATTGTTGTCAAAGGTTTGCAGCAGATTCACCGGTAGTGGCAAACATTTGCAATCTTCTGGCAACATTTTATGGCACATTATTTAGTTTGCGTCAAATTTGCCAAAACTTGCGGGAAGTTGCCGCAATCAATTCTTTTTTGTAAGGTTACCTCTGCTAACCTAGTTCACACAGCCTACCTCAGCTATCGTAAAACCATCTTAGCTCTCTTGCATAGTTCAAATAATGTTCAGTAATTTGTGTGCTTACATACTTAACCAACCCACCTGCTAGGTTTTCAAGGTCAGCTAGCATGTCAAGGCTAGCCTGGCCACCACCTGCCCTGAAGACCCAGGTACCATCGCAACCGGGTCTCCCCCTGCCTACATAGACGATTACCTGCTTTGCTCCCAGTCACTGGCGCAAGCAGTGCGAGACACAGCTTCCCTTGTAACCCACCTCACAGAGTTAGGGTTGAAGATCAACCACAGAGAATAGAATACCTAGGCGTCAAGCTAGATTATCTTCCTTATCGGGCTACACTATAGAACGGCCGAATCACGACGTTCCGAAATTGCCTCTCCCTGTTAACCGAAGGGGGTGCTCGGTCACACTCAGTACATGTCTCTGACTGCTGTGGTTGATGGGTCCACCATCTCAGTAGTACCACTAGGACTACTGAGGAGGCGAGACCTTCAGCATTGGGTATCTGCCCAAAGTCTGTAAACACAACGTCACTACAATCAAAAGATAACTGTGACCACAGAATGTCTCTCAGCTCTCCGACATTGGAAGAGCCCCTTGATCTTCTTTTCAGGCATTCACCTAGGGGTAGTATCAACAAAGAACGTGGTGACGACCACAGGGTGAGGTGCAGTTGTACGCGAAAGAGCAGGCACGCTGGTATAATCCACGATCGTACTGCTGACAGTGTTCCTTTCATTGAAACATTTTCTACCCTCCCTTCGGAACTGTCTAATCCTGGTCATGACAGACTGTGGTGGCATGCATCAACCACCAGGGTGGCATCTACACCGGCTACCTGTCAATATGATTTTGTGAATCAGAGCACACCTATTATCACTACGCTTGACACATGTCCCAGGCGTAGTGAACGTGGGAGCAGGCTTGTTGTCCAGAGGGAATCCCTTTCCTCTTCTATGTCTGATACCCCATTCTAGTCAGAGTGAGGGAACAAGGCTTCCCTGGCCCCACGATGGCCAGGGAAGCTCTGGTTGGCAGAGATCACTCTCCTGATTTCCGATGAGCCCTGGCAGGTACTATCAGATAGGGATTGTAACTAACCCAAAGCGAACAAAGAGATTTTGTGTTGTTTGAGAAGTGGTGTGACTTAAGGCAGATCATTGCTTACCAATGCTCTGTATCTGAGGTGCTATGCTTTTTGCAGGACCTTTTTTGGACAGAGGGAAAACCTTCCTCACTGTAGAGGTCTATTCCGCTGCTATATCGGCCTGTCATATAGGCTTCGACAGTAACAGTAGGGAAGCATCCCCTGTTAATTCATTTTATGAAGGGGGCGCATCACTTAGGTTCCGTCTCCAAGCCATAAGCCACCATCTTGGGACCTGTCTATTGTGCCTTAGGCTATTTGAGAGCAGCCTTTTGAGCCGCTGGAAAATGTGGAGAAACGTCTCTCCTTCAAAACTGCTTTATTGATTTTCCTTATGCCTGCAGTTTGCCCCGGTGTTATTCAAGGTACCTTGGCTGCCTAACCCCGCCTTTATGTCTTAAGGTCAGCAATACTTAGTTGCTTTATCTTAGCGATTTTGGCTTTCCACCCGGCTCTCTTCTTTTCTACTGAGGAGGAGCATATCCACTGTTTGTGTATTGTACGCTCTTTGAGCATTTACTTGGATAGAGCAAGAGTATTACGCAACAACGGCCAACTCTTTATTTATTGGGTGCCTCCCTGCAAGGGTAGGCCCCTCTCTCGTCAATGGCTATTCCATTGAATAGCGGAGGCTATTAGTATATTTGCTTATAATAGCAAAGGCCTTAGGGCTCATTGATTAAAGGCGTCTCTTTACACAATTTTTTTAGGATGCGGCGTGTTGGGCCACCCCTCATAAGTTTATGAGGTTTTACCGACTGGACGCCACAGCACCTTTGTTAGGTGTCAGAGCCTCTGAGTGGACTACCCTGGCTTCGGAGAGTATGTCTGCGATGCTGGAGTTGGCCATATCCCCATAATATGTGATACATTGAAATTAGTTTTTGAAAGAGAACTCGGGGTTACTTTTGTAACCCCGGTTCTCTGATAATAAGTGAGATGTATCACTGTATTTGAAAGGAATAGAGGCATGCTTGAGAAGGACCAGAAGGCAGGTGAGTGGCGCCTTATAAAGAGGGAGGGGCTCACCTTATTCACCACTAGACCTGTCTGTCTCCAACAGACGTTATGTGATTAGTTCTTTGTTAGTAAGCCGCCTGAGAAGAATCCTCCTATGTGATACATCTCACACAAATGATCAAAGAACCAGGGTCACGAAACTAACCTTGAGTTTCCAGGGGTTTAGAAAGGTTCTGTGGCCTAGAGTCATACACCTCAATGGTTTGTGCATCTCATAGTTAACTTGAATTGCTTATTGTACCTACCACAGGCTATGTTGTTTACTCTCTATCAATATATGTCCTTCACTTCACCATTGTTTTGTCCTTTTGCACTTCATGTGAGTCTCCAAAGCAAAAACAACCTCTTTGGCCATCAGTTTCACAATTTTAGAACACTTGCACACTTTTGGCCAGTGTGCACACTTTTGGCCAGTGTGCACACTTTTGGCCAGTGTAGTTATTAGCTACAAACATACCTCAACCTATTTTGACTCTATTTCATATCTACTTAACTGCAATATTTCTATTTACCTATATGTCCCATTGTAGATCTACCACTGTTTATATATCTGTGTGTTTCCTACCCCTCAGCCCTAGTGTGTTTGGCACGCCTGTGGAAAAGCTTCCCAGTCTAATTCAGCCGCTTAATCAAGTCATTTAATGCATTGTTAACCACATTAAAAGGGGTTGTTTCACAATACCTTCCGTTAATGTAGCGAATAAAAGGGTTTGAAGGGTTACTGTGAAATTAGGCATTGACAGTTGGACTGATTAGGCGCTCTGAAATTGCCTCTCCTTTCTATTCTCTTCCCATGCGCGGTCCCTCTGCACCACCAGCGTGTTTGTGCCCTCCTGCCCACCGTCGTGACTCTTTCAGTGCAGATGGGATGACCTTAACTGACCCCTGCCCCCCCCCCCCCCCTTTACAGGTTCTGTCTCTCATTTTTCTTTCCCTTTTTTTCCAGCATCTAAAGTGTTCATAATTGAAGCCTAGAGAGGGCGTTTTTCAAACGAGCGGTTCCATAATTGTATCGCTTGTTTTTTCTATATGAATAGGGGGTATTTAGCCAAATAGAAAGCAGCTGCTCAATTGATTCCCATAATTTGTTTTGACTGTCA
The DNA here is from genome assembly GCF_013265735.2 of Oncorhynchus mykiss. Taxonomy (NCBI): domain Eukaryota; kingdom Metazoa; phylum Chordata; class Actinopteri; order Salmoniformes; family Salmonidae; genus Oncorhynchus; species Oncorhynchus mykiss. The sequence continues at coordinate 13,403,453 of NC_048586.1, read as the reverse complement.
TAGTGAATTTGGGTCCTCGCTACTCCTGTATGTTTTGCCTGCACTGTAGGTGAAGGTGGGTGGGGAAAAACAGCCAAGGTGGAATGGAAGCACGGGTGTATTGTTGGGTATATACGTGTTAGAGTAGGGACACACATCCACTGCTCGCCTGTCGTTAAGCCACTGCCACCCACTCTTCCATTGACCTGAGCAGGTCCAGAGAAAGTGTGTGTGTGTATGTGTCCGTGCGAACGGTACAGTGTGTACCTGCAATGCACCACAGCAATTCAGTGATACACTGCTTAGATCAGCAGCTCTGGGATAAAGGATCTTGACACAGGCCTACAGTTTCACTGCTTGTGGAGTTGGGCACTCGTTTCTGACAAATTGAACTCCACAGATGTGTGCTGTGAGTAGAGGATGAGGAACTTAAACTTGGGTAAGAGGGATGGAGGTTTGAATGGCGATATGGATAGGCTGAAACTGCAGCATAAGAGGAGGAGGAGGAGGAGGAGCTTGGCTACACTCTGGAGAGCTGGTGAAGCTTCCTAAATGGATATCTAAGCTGAGTAAATGGATTACAGGTAATAATGTGGGCTTTCCAGTGCGGTGTGGATGACAATTCCTGATAATGGAACGGATGATGTTAGGAGCGAGAGAGGTGTGTGTGTGTGTGTGTGTGGGTGTGTGTGTGTGTGTGTTTGTGTGTGTGTGTGTGTGTGTGTGTGTGTGTGTTTGTGTGTGTGTGTGTGTGTGTGTGTGTGTGTGTGTGTGTGTGTGTGTGTGTACGTGTGCAAGTGTGTGATAAAGAGAGAAGGAGCGAGAGCGAGATAGAGATGAAGAAATGTATGGGGCTTCGATCATTAGAATATTACGTTGAGAGAGATAAAAGAGGGGAGAAAATAGAGATGCAGAGAGGGAGAGAAAATTAAGAGGGCAAGAGAGGGGGTTCAGAGCAGTATGATGATGAGAGAGAAAGATGAGAGGATAGATACAAAAGAGAAGGAGGGATGGTGTTGGCTCTTGTCTAGCTCTTGACCTTGAGTGCTGTGATGAGGCCTCACAGATATACTTTGTGGCTCATGGAGACTGGAACCCTTGTTAGCTGAATGACACTGGTTTTACAGTGGCACAGTGCTGTATCTACATTACCAACAGGGGCTTAATGAAACCGAGCAGTATCGTGTGAATATCACTACGTTAATGAGGAAAGCACTCATGTAATGAACTCATTATGAACCATGCTGTCATTACTCCGGTGAACTACACACAGCCAATGACATTGGAAAGACAAAGGGCCGTTATGAAATATAAAACTCCACATAAAATAAAGAATGAGGCCTTGAAAACTACAACAAATGAATAGTGAGTGACCTTGAAGGACTGAAGGAGGTGATCATATTCTAAGACTGTGTAATAAAAGCTATGAAGATATACACTACTGGAGAACACATCTAGAGGGCCTTCAGGAGAAGCATTGACGCTAAAGGATGCCGTTAAAAGGAGAGGCATGGCTGTAAAGTTGATGCTTTGTCTGGCTCTGTGGCTGGGCCTGGCTCTAAGGTTTCAATGAGGGGATGGAAAAGGAGCAGAGAGGAGGCGAGGGGGGGGGCGTCTCTTCCTCCCCAAGCCCAGGAGGAGGAGGTTTGGCAGGGGTGCGTTAACATGAGAGAGGCCTGCCCCGAGAGGAAATTGGTTAAAGCAGGCTATAGTAGACCAGGCGTTCATTGTTCTCTTATGTGACAGTGTGATACACAAGGATATGCTTGTCTAAATGCTTTATTTTGTTAACCCCTCACATTTGATAATTTTTCAAGGTAGGTGGGTAGGTTTTCAATGGTAGGTACATGACCTTCTTTGACAGACATACTGTACTAAGGCAGGCAGGTGGAATTGAAGCCTAGAGAGGGCGTTCATCGTCTCTGCAACAAGGAGCGGAGTGGTATTAAAAAATGTATCGCGACCCCACCGCAAATCTAATGCCACAACCATGACATCGGTTCATTTTGATTTTGAAATCAACAAATAGCGTTTATATCGTTGCATTTTCGTCTCTTATCAAAATTGAAAGAAACCAACAAAAAATATTTTTAGATATACTGTAGGCCTACCACAGGTGAAATCAGTCTCACTCGTGTTGGGTAATGTGCTGTTAAAAATGTTGTAGGTTTTATTTATTTAAAGAGCATGTTGAAGTTAGAAGAAAAAGCCACCAACTATTTTAGCACCGTTTCACCCAGCTCTGAGACAAGCATGAGGACTGGTCTTGATAAATCAATTCGATTTTATTTTTCACTTCATCTCTGTTTGGGCATTGGTTAGACAAGAATTAGAAAATTAGGGTGCGGAAATGTTATGCTCTTAGTGTAAACTTTATTTAACTCGGAAAGTTAATAACAAATTATTATTTACAAGGACAGACTACTGCTTCCTCCCTGTCGGGGATTTGAACCCCCTGTGCCCCATATTCTGTAGTACAGGCATGGCCTGCTCTCCCTTATGTAAGGAATTAGGCACTTTCCCATGTTTACTACAATATGTATTGTAGACTGCACAATAGCCTAATAAACAAATGCAGGTGGCTTATATCTTCAAAATGCTTTAAATGCTTTATTATCCAAATGTTAAGCATATACTGTACAGTACTGTATTTCTTCATCAGCATCTTGATGCTTTCGTTAATAAAATAATGATAAAAATACTCTTTCAAAATGCAGATGTTGGTTTAGTTATGGATCCATAACGAATTACTATGGGAATAAATATCACTGAATTACAGAAATATTGGAACAACGTTGTCTAATGAAGGCAAACAATTTAGAAGAATCGTCCAATCCTCACGCTGTAGCCTACTCCCGACCGTCACGTACAGCGCCATATTTTCCATTCCATCCTAACGGAAACCCTGAGGGTTTTGTTATTCGTTTTTCTCGGAATAGAAACACCATAATATTAATCAAATTAATTAAGCCAAATTTCTTTAAATCAATCCCATATACTGTTATTACACATTATTTTTAAATTCTCTGTTAATGCCAATATGGAAGACTATCAAATGTTTCTCAAAGATGCCCTCTGGTGGTGAAACTAGCACTAACTTGCATCAACAGAAAAAATGGCTGACAATTGGATAACGCGCCACAGAATGCTGCAGCAGCCCACAAGGTGTGCCGCAGTACGACGCGGAACCACTGCACATTTACTCCATAAAATTTATTTCTCAAAAATGTTGTATAATGTCCTATACAATAGTGTGTACTCTTAATAAAAAAAGTGTTTTTTTGTTATTTGTTATTTATTTTTACCCCACTGCAGTTCCCCCGTGACCCCGACTTTGAATACCACTGCATTAGCCTATGACTTCCTTTATGCAATCTTCTCTCTTTGCCCTTGACCACAATCACAGTGGTTCACTAGAGTTTGGGCGATATTTCACAACTTCAGATTTCCCTTTAGCCTAAAGGTACCTCCTCAGTAGAAGGACAATGGTTTTTATTTAGCATATTTTCACCATCCGTATAAGGGATGGGCCTGCTGTGCCGCAGCGTCCAGCCAGACGAGACACATTTGCGGCTGAGTGCATCGGGGAGGAGGGTGATGGATAAAGATATCACAGCGCTCTGGGGTCTGAATATCAATTTTGTGGCGGGAGCGCAAGGTATCGCTACGACGTTTTCATTAGAATGATGGAGAAAGGAGTAATAAGCAAAGCTAGGAGAGACTCTTTGGGAATGACGACGTCACTCTATCACTGTCTGCTTTCAGAGGCCAAAGAGACAGAGAGGGAGAGAGGGATGGAGATAGAGAGAGAGAAGGATGCAGAGAGAAAGAGAGCGAGAGAGATGGGATATTTTCCATTTCAAACCTTCAACCAGTAACTGATTGCAGGGCACGGGGGTATCAATCTGGAGAAGCCATTCTCAGAGGATCTTTGCAGCTTGATGGGTTTTTTGCTTCATTTTCAAATGAAAATTATTCTGGGCTGGGTTGGGTGGGGTGGGGTGCATGCTAGGAATGTCCACAGATAAGGACAGCAGGGTCAAGGCATCGCTGATGGATCCTCAGTTTAACAATGTACACACTATGAAGACGATAATCTTGCTTATGATGCGATACAAAGGAAGAAACAGAGGGAGAGACAGAGAGAGAGAGAGAGAGAGAGAGAGAGAGAGAGATGAACATTAGAGTGATATAGGGTCAGGTTTTAACTGAGCGCTCCTTCATCAGGTATGTACGGGACATGAATAAACAGTGGTGGCCACGGCGACAGTGTTGATACAGGGTGTGCTGTGGTGTAAGAATCACACTCCTAATGGGCCAACGAACAGCATCATTTGCATTCATTAGGAGTGGAGGGTGAGCCACTGTCACCTATGGGAGGGTTTGTGCACAAATGTCAGAAGAGGAGAGGTAGAGGGGTCAGCTGTCATACAGCAGTGGGTATAACATTAATTGGGGGTGCTTGTTGTGCTATTGATAAGGAAATGTGAATATCACAGGGCCCTCTGTCACTCTGGATAGAGTGTGTGCACATGCATTGTGTAAGCGTGTGTGTGAGCGTGCGTGTGTATGTAAAAGCTTGCTTGCCTCCGTGCATGTGTGTGTGTGTGTGTGTGTGTGTGTGTGTGTGTGTGTGTGTGTGTGTGTGTGTGTGTGTGTGTGTGGCTAAACATTTTATTATTGATATTCATGTATTAAATATGTGAGAGAGAAGGTGAGACAGAGGAGAGGGGAATGAAATAGCTGTTCTCCCTCAGACTGGACAGGGCAGAGAGAGAGAGAAAGCCAGAGGGATAGAGACAGACAGACAAACAGACAGAGCGAGATCGTGCTGCCCTCTGTAAAGATGCCATGGCCACAGCTGCTCCCAGTCAGGCAGGACACTTAGAGTAAAGTTGGCAGTGCCACCGTGCTATGCCCTTCACCTGGGTTATTCAGCATTTAGACAGAACCCGGCCATGCCCACACACCAGAGATTTACCCATTGGCGAAGTACAGATCAAACAGCATTACCCTAAATCTATAAAACCCAAAGAGTCCCCTAAGCTATGAAAAACAATGCCAGAAAATGTTTCAACAGATTGTTGTCCAGCTTTTTATTGCTCGGCAGTGGCAAGAATCCAATGACTTTGAAGGGAAAATTAGATAAGAGCATTTTATATGTCTGAAGGGGTTATCAGGTGACCACCATGTCCAAGCAATCAGAGGATATTACAGAGACAATCAGCTGATAATGCTTCCTGGAATTTGTCTTTAGTCATGGGGCTTTATTTGAACAATCCTCACGCAGTGGTAAATCTAAGTGCTGGCGGTAGAGCTGTAGGTCTATAGGGGGGGGGGGTATTTTGACAACTGTTATTATGAGCGCAATAGCCGGCGGTGGTGCGAAGGGGCTGGGTTTTGATGAATAACACTTTGTGTGACAAGGGATTGGCCACTCACTGGCCAATCAAGGCATTCCATGGCTTAATACTGCATATGCATTTGTCTCAACTTCTGCAGGTAATTGACAGTCCTTGCTTCATCGTCAGCTTCAATTCGGTTGGGTGCACAGAATGTTGTCGTCCTAGTCCCTCGTGGATTGATCCTACAGTTTATTAAACTGCATAGGCCACAGTAACGAGTGAAAGCAACAGTAAAAAGTGTTGACTGTCAACATTGTTGTAATTAGCTTCAACGAGCATGGGCCTTTACGCATCGCACTTCTCCTCTAATAAAAGTGACTCGATTCCCGTAAATTGTATTGTATGTGTGAGGCACATGATCAATACGCAAGATGTAGACGAGGCCTACTGATGATATGGCATTATGGGATGGAACAATTCCAATAGTGTATGTTTGGAGGAGCTCGTCTTTCGTAACCGGACAAAGGGTGATCTTTGGAAATGGGGATGGATACAAGACGAATGGAGTATGCACTGCAGGTAGGCCTATGTGACTTGTGAATCATTTTTATTTTATCTTACCTTTATTTAACTTGGTAAGTCAGTTAAGAACAAATTGATATTTTCAATGACAGCCTAGGAACAGTGGGTTAACTGCCTTGTTCTGGGGTAGAACGACAGATTTGTTTTACCTTGTCAGCTCGGTGATTCAATCTTGCAATCTTTCAGTTACTTGTCCAACACTAACCACTAGGCTACCTGCATGATAATGCAAAAAGCCTCATGGGTAGAATACTTCTATGGATAGGCTACTTGTGAATTATAAAGACACCAGACGCATTGCTGTTGAAGGAGCTTTCGTTATAGTAGGGTTCGGGGGTTTTCCATGAAACGAAACGGAAAAGAAGCAATTGTTACAGGGAAACAACGTCTAAGATTCTAAATACAAGTCACCAGATTACCTCGTCTCTCGTTCCATGATGAGCATATAGCCTACATGGAGGGGTTTTTACGCACATCCAAATTAATAACAGGAGCTGTCAAAAAATAATGTAATAACCTACAACTGTTTTGCTGCTGCTAAAACTTGATCTTTTAATAAATCTTTGTTGATTAAGACGTAATTCAAAACGGTCTCACAAGCCAAACCCTTACTTATCAGTAGTCTTGATTACTTGGCCAATGCATTGGCCCTTACAACAAAAAAACGGACTTTATTGAGTGGAGGGAAGGCTCTTGGTTTTTAATCAAATGGAATGGAGAAAAAGGTTTTATTGAATTTTTCTAAATACAAGGTTTACGGGCAGAAAAGGCACATCTCTCTGGTTCCATGTGCATTTGGGAAATGTGTGTCACGGCTGGATACATCAAAATGCATGCCATAACCAACCGTTTACAATGTTTTACAACCCAAAATAGAACATTTTACGGATGTCAGAATAAAACTTATTGTGACATTCCTGTCTCAACTGTTATATGCCTTGTCTTTAGGCTACTGATAAATAATTTGCTTCATTTGATATAGTCTCTTGTAGGGAGAATTGAGCTAGTATGCTACCAATGGTGCTGTAAAATAAACCGGTCCGTGACCAGCTCACATTGTCCATTTCCTCACATTTAACATTCATGTATCAAATAAGGACACAGGAACAATAGCATGGGATAACTGTATGCCTGAAAGCAAACAGGGCTCCTTCCAGCATTATATTACACAGCGTGCGGATGAATCATTTTGGAACTGCCTGCCTGCCTGCCTCACCAAGCATCACAGAGTAAACTGCTGCTTCCAGCCTCACCCCCAGCGTTGATACATCATAACACACAGTGTTATGCCAAGATTATCAACTCACTCTATAGCGAAAGAGAGAACAAGGATGGGAAGAGAGAGAGTTAGCGAGAGAAAGATTACGAAGGTCCAGGTTACATAAAATCCGACATTTCTATGCTAACTGCTGTTAGGTCTACAGGGGCTAGGGATGCTCTAATTCCAAAGACAGTGTGTCCAATCCAAAGACACATTATTCACACAATATACTACACTAACTGGTTATTATCGTTCATTTTGCCCCCATCCAGTGTTATGATTGTGATGAGGAAATGTGAGCAGTATTTGGCTGGGGGCTGTGCTATCCACCAGGGCTGTATAGTTTATCTGACCCTACAGGCTGACCCGCTGTTTCCTCTCTGGCCCTCAGACAGTGGGAAGGGACTTCCTCAGCAAGCCTTATCAGTGTAAACCACAACCCTCGACCGCTACTCCTACTGCACCCAGCACATGATACTCCCACCCAGCGCCAGCGAGACAGAGAAGGGGAGGTTGGAGAGAGAGAGAGAGAGAGAGAGAGAGAGACACTGCCAGAGCCCTGAACTGAATGGCCTCCTATGTATTATTTTTTGCTCTATTAGAATAAACACTGATTTGCGAGGCCCCGTTTTGTTGATATCAGAGGGAAGATAAGAAGAGCAAATAAATCTGAACTCTGAGTGGAAAAGGCTTCCTCCAGTTACTGTTCAGATGTTGTGCTGTTTAAACCTGTCCACATGGGAATGAACTATGAATTGAGCAGCCACCACAAAATGGCTATCACGTTTGATGACGTAAATGTATAGTCTGTGTATAGTGTGTGTGTGTGTGTGTGTGTGTGTGTGTGTGTGTGTGTGTGTGTGTGTGTGTGTGTGTGTGTGTGTGTGTGTGTGTGTGTGTGTGTGTGTGTGTGTGTGTGTGTGTGTGTGTGTGTGTGTGTGTGTTTAGAGAGAGAGGCAGTGAGTGTGTGTGTGAGAGAGAAAGAGTGTGTGTGTATGTAGGATTGCGTGCTTTTCACGCCACACACTGTAAAAAATTGATTACAAGCAATCACGATCCATCATGTATCACAGTTGACTGGGAGTTCAGTAGGGAGTGATGGTTCAGATGATAACTTATCACAAGCAAACACCTTGAAACAGAACCGCATTGCTCACAGTAACCTGACTATAACCTAACACTCAATTCTATAGAAAGACCCAGCATACATCTTTATAGCAGCCAAAATAAAGGTTTAAGTCAGATCCAAATGAAAGGAGCTGCAGAAGCCCATGTATAGTTTAATAGTATGTACAGGATACATATGGCATACAGTGTCCCAAGAATGCTTACTTGCTTACCTTCTCCCTGAAGGCTGACTCATCATAGTTAGTGATCAGGCCTACAACTGTGGTGTCATCAGCAAACCTGATGATTGAGTTGGTGTTGTGCTTAGCCAAGCAGTCGTGGGTGAACAGGGAGTACAGCAGAGGGCTGAGGACACACACCCCTGGGTGGGGCCCTGTGTTAAGAGTCAGTGTGGAGGAGTTTTTTTTTCCAATAGTCACAGCCTGTGGTCTGCTCGTCAGGAATTCCAGGATCCAGTTGCAGAAGGTGGTGTCCAGGCTTTGTGCTTGGTAACGAGCTTGGCGGGAACAATGGTGTTGAATGCTGAACTGTACACTCTTAGAAAAATAGGTGCTAAGTAGAACCATACAGTAAGTAGAACCATATAGGTTTTGTCCCCGTAGAGGAGCCCTTTTTGGTGCTGGATAGAATGCTTTGCAGAGGGTTCCATCTAGAACCCTCTATGTAGGGTTCTTCAAAGAACCCCCGGTATATGGTTCTACCTATCGAGAACCATTTTATCATCTAAAGGTTCCTACTAGAACCGTTTATGAACAGTTCTACCGAGAACCCTTTTATCCTTGGAGAAATTATTTCTAGATGAACAGATCCACCAGCCTTATTAGCCTTTAAAAATGAAAGATTTATGACAATATGTTACATATATAAGGCCTTTCTTTGAGGGCCAAGTTAGACCCTAACACAGGGCTGTTAGGAATCTGCTGGTTTACAGGCCACATGAGGCCTGCAAGTCACATGACGCTGCCCTTGCAAAGTGATGTGTAAATTCAATTGGAATCCAGCCAGAGTTAGGATATCTAACAAGTGGAATTGTTAACAAACCTCCAGACGAGCTTCAATGCCATACAACACTCCTTCCGTGGCCTCCAACTGCTCTTAAATGCAAGTAAAACTAAATGCATGTTCTTCAATCGATCGCTGCCCGCACCCGCCTGCCAGTCTAGCATCACTACTCTGGACGGTTCAGACTTAGAATATGAGGACTACAAATACCTAGGTGTCTGGCTCGACTGTAAACTCTCCTTCCAGACTCACATTAAGCATCTCCAATCCAAAATTACATCTAGAATTGGCTTCCTATTTCACAACAAAGCCTCCTTCACTTTTGCTGCTAAACATAAGCTTGTAAAACTGACTATCCTACCGATCCTTGACTTCGGCGATGTCATTTATAAAATAGCCTCCAACACTACTCAGCAAATTGGATGTTGTCTATAACAGTGCCATCCGTTTTGTCACCAAAGCCCCACATACTACACACCGCGGCGACCTGTATGCTCTCGTTGGCTGGCCCTCGCTTCATATTTGTCATCAAACCCACTGGCTCCAGGTCATCTATAAGTTTTTGCTAGGTAAAGCACCGCCTCATCTCAGCTCACTGGCCCCCATGATAACACCCACCTGTAGCACGTGCAACAGCATGTATATTTCACTGTTCATCCCCAAAGCCAACTCCTGATTTGGCCGCCTTTCCTTCCAGTTCTCTGCTGCCAATGACTGGAACGAATGGCAAAAATCACTGAAGCTGGAGACTTATATCTCCCTCACTAACTTTAAAAATCAGCTGTCAGAGCGGCTTACCGATCATTGCACCTGTACATAGCCCATCTGTAAACAGCCCACCCACCCAACTACCTCATCCCCATATTGTTATTTATTTTTTTGCTCCTTTGCACCCCAGTTTCTGTGCTTGCACATCATCTTCTGCACATCTATCACTCCAGTGTTTAATTGCTAAATTGTAATTATTTCGCCACTATGGCCTATTTATTTCCTTACCTCCCTAATCTTACTATATTTGAACACACTGTATATACATTTTTCTATTGCGTTATTTACAGTATGTTTGTTTATCCCATGTGTAACTCTGTGTTGTTTGTGTCGCACTGCTTTGCTTTATCTTGACCAGGTCGCAGTTGTAAATGAGAACTTGTTCTCAACTGGCCTACCTGGTTAAATAAAGGTGATTTTTTGTAGCATAAAATGCATCATCCAATCAGTGCAAAAACACAGATAATACATTACAACAAACACTTCTAAAAATCTCCCTGCAATAGAGCATGCTGGGAAATTATATTTGGTTCTATGTAGAACCCTTCTTGCCTTCCAAGGAATCATCAAAGAACCCTTTCTTCCAAAAACGGTTCTTATGATATTAAAGGTTCTAGGTAGAACCCTTTACCTTACAAAGAACCATAGTCTTTCAAAAGACTGGTAGAACCAGAAAAATGTTTATTCTTCTGGTAGAACCCTATCCTTCCACAAAGAACACTGTTGGAACCCTTTTCTTTCTAAGTGTAGTCAAGGAACAGGTGTTCCTTTTTTCCAGATGTGTTTGGACTGTGTGAATGGCGATGGAAATGGAATCTTCCATGGATCTGTTGGAGCGGTAGTCAAATTGGTGTGAGTGCAGTGTGTCTGGCATGCTGGCATTGATGTGGGTCATTGGCAAACTCTTGAGGCACTTCACGATGACAGGGGTATGTGCAAAATGGGTGAAAATCATTTGGGCATGTCACCTTGGTTTTCTTAGGCACTGAGACGATGGTCTCCTTGAAAAAGGTGGGGAATACAGTCTGGGACAGTGACAGGTTGAAGATTCCAGAGAAGACGCTTGTTAGCTGGTCAGAGCCCACTCTGGGGACGGAGACTGGGTTGCCACCTGGGCCAGCGGCTTTCTGAGCGTTCACTCTCTGAGAGTTTTTCCTCAAGTCAGCCTCGGAGAGCGAAAGCACCTAGTCATCCGGAGAAGAGGGAGTCTTCCTGGATGGCTTGGTGTCGTTTGCCTAGAAGTGAGCATTGAATGTACAGTATTAAGCTCATCTGGGAGGGAGGCTTCAGTGGGCATCACATAGCTGGATATGCCTTTGTAGTCTGTGATGGTTTATAGTCCTTGCCACATATGTCTCGAGTCTGTTGTCGAACAATCTCAAGTTTGAGTCTGTGTTGTCTTTTTGCATCCCTAATGGATTTGCGGAGCTCGTACCAGCTTGCCTTGTATGCATCACGTGTAACCGAGTCATCAGGGTATGTTTAGCTGGCATTGAATGCTGCGGTAAGGGCTAAGTCAGACATGCAATATAGTATGTCTCTCTGTCAAAACGCTTGCATGACAGATAATAAGAGCCTAAAGCTCTATGGTTCTGCTCCATACTGTTTCCTGGCATTGACATTAACAGTGATAAAGCACCTAAAACTCCTAGACGACTGCTCATTATTTCATTAAATGTACCTTCCGAACGACTTCCACGAAGCAAAAGTGATGACAAGGTAAAATAGATTAATTAAGAACCCTCCATCGAACAGTCACTTTATCTAGAATTGCGCTTGTCACAGGAATTTAGGATCTGATTGACTTGAACAGATTACGCCTCTCTCTCGCTCTGCATTTGAGCAGAATAGGAAATTAATTATCAGTGACATTTAGTCTTTTTTTATTCAAATAATTATAGCTAGCTCTTTTTTTTTTGGCTCTGAAGAGGAGATACCAGAATGGGTTCTTAAACTGGGATAGGGAAAACATCTATTCTGTGAAAGCTTTTGAACGATGCTATCACCAGCTGTCATAGAGTAATATTCCCGATCAAAAGTGGCGACAGATCAGCGTGAAGTGCTGTGTCAGGGAGATTTTTTTCCCACTCACACACACACATACTCATGGGCACACACGCACACGCACACACACACACACACAGTGTTGTTTAACAAAACCTTGTGGGGAAACACAATTTATAACCATTCAAAATCCAATTTTCCCTAAACGTAACCCTTGCCCTAACCCTAACCTTAACATTAACCCTAATCCCAAAATCTTACCCTAACCCTAAACCTAACTGTGACCCTAACGCTAATTATATTAACTCTAACCCCCCTAGAAATAGCATTTGACAAATGTTTTGTTTGTTTACTATTCTTGTGGTGACTTCTGATCCCCACAAGTACAGTTAAATGCGTCCTATGATTAACCCCCCCCCCCCCCACACACATACACACACACACACACCCTATAAAACTACTGCTGTATACACCTTGTTTATTTATATACTGTCTATACACACCATTTATACTGTAAACAGTCTATATTTATATTCCTGACTTTGACATTGCTCGTTCTGATATTTCAATCGTTGTCTCTGATTGGGGATCATACTTAGGCAGCACTTTTTCCCACCTTCAGTTGTGGGATCTTGTTGTGTGTAGTTGCTTTCTGCACTGCATATAGCTTCACGTTCGTTTTGCAATTTGTTGTTTTAAAAAAATAAAAATATAATGTACGCCTACCACACTGTACCTTGGTCTCCTTCTAACAACGGATGTAACAACGAGACCAATAAACTGTGATACGATTTGACACACACAGATTTGACATACACACAGCCTATCTGAGTGACAGCTGGGAATGGGCGGGGTCTTCGACGCCTGCTATTGGCCATCATCTCTTGCAGTAACGTCTCATTCGTGTCAACGAAGAGTGGATGGGGAGAAGAGAGGAGACGGAGAATTGTAATATACCACTGGGAGGAGAGGAAACAGGGAATAAATGTGGGAGCAGCTCGCTGACAGACAGAAGAAAGGAGAGATAGCATCAGAGGTGATGAATAAGAGGTCAGAAACAGTGCTAATATGTGGGTGGCTGAATGTGTGTGTGGGGTGTGTGTGTGTGTGTGTGTGTGTGTTTGTAGTATTGTGCAGTGTCAAATCACACTACAGGGGTAAGGGAGACATTTCATTTCCCATATATGATTGATGGCTAAATTTGTGTCCCAGGGAAATGTCAATGGGACTGTTCTGACGTGCACCCACCCACACACAGCTCTGCTCTAAGACCCTCCTGATTCAGAACAAAGTATTAAGTAAACAGCTGATACTGCACTTTGGCTCCACAACAAAGAACATGAACAGTATGCGCACAAGTACACCTTGAAGAAGAACAAACAGATACGCACCAAAAATAGACTCACTCCCAATGGAATCCTAAAGATCTCTTCAATCATCAGCGTATCTCTTGTTATTTATTTATGATTGATGTACACTGAGTGTAGAAAACATTAGGACTACCTGCTCTTTCCTTGACATAGACTGACCAGGTGAATCCAGGTGAAAGCTATGATTCCTTATGGATGTCACCTGTTAAATAGACTTCAATCAGTGTAGATGTTTAAACCTTGAGACAATTGAGAGATGGATTGTGCATGTGTGCCATTCAGAGTGTGAATGGGCAAGACCAAATATTTAAGTGTCTTTGAACAGGGAATGGTAGCAGGCAACGCTGCTGGGTTTTTCACGCTCAACAGTTTCCCGTGTGTATCAAGAATGGTACACCACCCAAATGACATCCACCCAACTTGACACAAATGTGGGAAGCATTGGAATCAACATAGATCAGCATCCCAGTGACCGCTTTCAACCACTCCATGCCCCGAAGAATTGAGGCTGTTCTGGGGGAAAAAGGGGGTGCAACTCAATATTGGGAAAGGTGTTCATAATGTTTTCTACATTCAGTGTATAATTACTATTCATTGTAATACTAGAGTCAACCAATATTACAAAGACAATACCGGTTTATGACTTATTAATCAGCAAATCAAAATAAATGTTATTGGTCACATACACATGGTTAGCAGATGTTATTGAGAGTGTAGCGAAATGCTTGTGTTTCTAGTTCCAACAGTGCAGCAATATCTAACAAGTAATAACTAACAATTCCACAACAAATACCTAACACACACAAATCTAAGTAAGGAATACAATAAGAATATATCAATATAAATATATAGATGAGCAATGTCAGAGCGGCTTAGGTTAAGATGCAATAGATACAATTATACATATGAGATGAGTAATGCAAGATATGTAAACATTATTGAAGTGGCATTATTAAAGGGACTAGTGTTCCATTTATTAAAGTGGCCAGTGATTACAAGTCGGTATATAGGTAGCAGGTTCACTGTGCTAGCGGTGACTGCTTTTTTTCAGTCTCTCGGTCCCAGCGTTGATGGAGAGCCCTGTGGTTCTGGGTGGTGCAGTTGCCATACCAGGCAGTGATACAGCGCAACAGGATGCTCTCAGTTTTGCATGTGTAAACATTTGTGAGGTTTTTCGGTGACAAGACACATTTCTTCAGCCTCCTGAGGTTGAAGAGGCGCTGTTGTGCCTTCTTCACCACACTGTCTGTGTGGTGGACCATTTCAGTTTGTCAGTGATGTGTATGCCGAGGAAAGTAAAACACTTTCCACCTTCTCCACTGCTGTCCCTTCGATGTGGATAGAGGGGTGCTCCCTCTGCTGTTTTATGAAGTCCTCGATCATCTCCTTTATTTTGTTGACATTGAGAAAGGTTATTTTCCTCACACCACACTCCAAGAGCCCTCACCTTCTCCCTGTAGGCTGTCATGTTGTTGTCAAACCTAATACTGTTGTGTTGTCTGCAAACTTGATGATTGAGTTGGAGGTGTGCATGGCCATGCAGTCATGGGTGAACAGGGAGTACAGGAGCGGGCTGAGGATGCATCCTTGTGGGACCCCAGTGTTGAGGATCAGCGAAGTGGAGATGTTGTTTCCTACCTTCACCACCTGGGGGCGGCCCGTCAGGAAGTCCAGGACTCAATTACACAGAGTGGGGTTGAGACCCAGGGCATCAAGCTGAATAGTGAGTTTGGAGGGTATTATGGGGTTGAATGCTGAGCTATAGTCATCTCTTTCGTAGGTATTCCTCTTGTCCAGATGGGATAGGGCAGTGTGCAGTGTTATGGTGATTTCAACGTCTGTGGACCTATTGGGGTGGTAGGCAAATTGAAGTGGGACTAGGGCGGCCAGTAAGGCGGAGGTGATATGATCCTTGACTAGTCTCTCAAAGCACTTCATGATGACAGAAGTGAGTTCTACAGGGTGATAGTCATTCATTCAGTTACTTTTGCATTCTTGGGTACAGGAACAGTAGTGGCCATATTGAACAATGTGGGGACAGCAGACTGGGATAGGGAGAGATTGAATATGTCCGTAAACACACCAGCAAGCTGGTCTGCGCATGCTCTAAGGATGCAGCTAGGGATGCCGTCTGGGCCGGCAGCCTTGCGAGGGTTAACATGTTTTAATGTCTTACTCACGTCAGCCACAGAGAAGGAGAGCCCACAGTCCTTGGTAGCGGGCCGTGTCGGTGGCACTGTATTATCCTCAAAGCGTAGAAAGAAGGTGTTTAGTTTGTTTGGAAACAAAGACGTCGTTGTCCGCGACGTGGCTGGTTTTCCTTTTGTAGTCAGTGATTGCCACATACGTCTCGTTTCTGAGCCGTTGAATTGTGACTCCACTTTGTCTCTATGCTGACATTTTGCTTGTGTGATTGCCTTGCAGAGGGAAGGACTACTCTGTTTGTATTTTGCCATATTCGCAGTCGCCTTGCCATGGTTAAATGCAATGGTACACGCTTTTAGTTTTTGTGCGAATGCTGCCATCTGTTCATGTTTTTATAGTCACAGTGGGTAGAACATCTCCTATACACTTCCTTATAAAATCACTCACCAAATCAGCGTATACGTCGATATTTATTCTCTGAGACTACCCGGAACTTATCCCACTCCACATGATCAAAAACAAGCTTGAAGTGTGAATTCTGATTGGTCAGACCAGCATTGAATAGTCCTTAGCATGGGTACTTCCTGTTTGAGTTTCTGTATATAGGAAGCGAGAAGCAAAATGGAGTCGTGGTCAGATTTGCCGTCAGGAGAGAAAAAGAGGGCCTTTTATGCATTGCGGTACAATGGTCCAGTGTTTTTCCAGCAAGAGGGCTACAGTCGACATGCTTATAGAATTTAGGTAGCCTTTTCCTCAAATTTCCTTTGTTAAAATCCCCAGCTACAATAACTGTAGCCTCAGGATATATGGTTTCCAGTTTGCTTAATGTTCAGTAAAGTTCCTTGAGGGCCGTCGTGGTATCGGCTTGAGGAGGGATATACACGGCTGTGACAATAACCAAAGATAATTATCTTGGGAGAAATGATTGTGAGGAATTCTAGGTCAGGTGAACAAATGGACTTGAGTTCCTGTATGTTGTGACAATTACACCATGAGTCGGTAATCATGAAACATACACCCCTGCCCTTCTTCTTCCTGGAGAGAAGTTTATTCCTGTCGGTGAGGCACTGAGAATCCTGCTGGCTGTATCGACTCCGACAGCATATCCCGAGAGAGCCATGCTACCGTGAAACAGAGTATGTTACAATCCCTCATGTCTCTCTGGACCTTGTTATCTAGGGACAGGACATTAGAAAGTAATATACTCGGAAGCGGTGGGTGGTGTGCGTTCCTCCAAAGTCTGACTAGAAGACTGCTCCGACTCCCTCTCCTCTGGCGGTGTTGTTTTGGGTCGAATCAGTGCAAATGCCCTGGTGGTGCAGACAAAGGATCCACTTCAGGAAAGTCGTATTCCTGGTCGTGGTGCTGGTAAGTTGACACCACTCTGATATCAAATAGTTCTTCCCGGCTGTATGTAATAACACTTAAGATTTTCTGGTCTAACATTGTAGGAAATAAAACATTTAAAAAAAACGAAATACTGCAAAGTTGCCTAAGGTCTAGAAGCGAGGCAGCCCTCTCTGACGACGCCATTATGTTGAGACAATTTCATAATAATAAGCAATGTATTTTAAGAACTTTTAAAAAAGTGCTGTCAACCGACTTCTCTTTTAAAATAGGACTCTAGATTGTCACAGCGAGACTACTGTGGTTATGGCACCCTATTCCCTATGGGCCCTGATAAAAACTACTATATAGGAAATAGGGTGCCATTTCGGACACAGCCTGTGCCTTACCCAGAACTCCTTGCAGCTCTGAGGCCAATCAATTCTCACGGGGACTTTGATAGCTTGTGCTTCCTCTGACTCTCCTCCGTAACTCTGACATTTGATACCAGGTTTTAGCCAGGGTAAACGTTTTAATTTACCCCTGGAGGCTGAGAAAGGCACAGCCACGACTTATCGTCTCAGAACAATTACTGGGATTGTTTGACAAACACTGGCAGGACGTTGTGGCTGTGTATTTTCTTTCAGTCTTTTAACCATGACGGTGCAGTTTGCGGTTTTGATGGAGAGGCTGGACAAACAGGCCGTGCTTCGGACAGGGGGGAAAATGGACTGGGAATGCTAATGTCTTAGTTATTTATTCTTTATTCCAGTATACAAAACAGCCCCGTCATATATCTGACAAAGCAAACACAGAATTGGATACAGAGAAAAGCCCAGACAGATTGGGTTCCATCATTCCTGAGGTGGTCTTTGACTTGTGTTTCTGCCTCAGTGACATAAAGGGTCAGAGGGAGGGAGGGAGGGAGGGAGGGAGGGTGGGGGGGGAGGGAGGGAGGGAGGGAGGGAGGGGAGAATGAGGAGGAAACACAGGGGAAAATACAAAAAATACAAAAAAAAAGACAGAAAAATTTAAATAAATGACTGAAAAGGTCAGTGGAGAGAACAGGCCAACAGATATATAGAGGTATCCATCAGTAAAGCCAAAGCCCCACATTATGGTGCTGACACTCATCATCCACCATGTCTACTACAGTTGAGGTCAAGGTCTCCTCTGTGTAGGTGTAACGTTTCACTGTGATCAATGTTGCGTGGTTAAGGAACGACACGACAAGTTAACTGTTAGTATCCCCTCTCTATCCAATTGCTCCCCCTATGAAGGGAAATGCCCTTTAACCCCTTTACAGTGGGGAATCATATTGAAAGAGTCAACTGTCCATTAATTGTCATTAAAATTCTCCCCCTAACCCTCCAGACTTTGAGGGCCCCGTTCTGCTCGTTCCACCACTGTATTTAATGGGTGGCATTACAGATAGTAGATTTACCCCAAGCCTTTTTCCTGTTTCTTAAATGGGCAACGGGGTAATGTACAGTATATGTTACATTGTTTATGTGGGTTTCTGGTGGTTTTGATATAAACCAAGACTAATGCTGTTTTAAGTAAAGGCCTTCACGGACCTAACCAAACTCTATTACCCAAGATCCAACACAGGATCTGACCAGGTCGCCTCCCGCTTGGTGCCCGCGGAACTCGGATCTGTGTGAAAATATATGAAATACAGGATCCAAATTTATATTTGAAAAGTTTTGTTCCTAATTAACATGAACGCACATTTTACACGTTTACATTTTATTACATTAAATGATTGTCAGGCGGCCCCTTGATTAAATCAAATGAAACGTGTCAAAATATTATTTTGTGACTAAATGGCATATTCTCTTTATGAAAACGAGCCCCTGCGCAGGGTAAATAGGCTAATTGTTGTGGGAGAGAAGGAAGATGCAGTGGAAAAGATTGATAGCCTAGACTAGGCTATATAAAGTGTGTTTCTGAAATATGAAGTCGCTTTTTGCTGATGTGATAAATAAACTGAATGAAAGAGAGTACAGGGAGGAAAAAATGACAGGCAAATCGTCTTTATGGGCCTCATTTATGCACATTGTGGATACAGAAGGGAAAAAGCGCTGCTCTCGGCCCATATTTTCAAGACCTGAGCTATTTCATTTATTAGCTTTTTTATTCAATTAACTAGTTTATGTATTTAATGGATTCATTTCTGCTTGTCCTATTTAGTTAAGTGATAATGCCAGAGAAGCCGGTGTTTGGAGGATATATTGGCACGGTGTTGTTAGGCTCGAGATGAATTCGAGGCTCGTCAAACCGTGCCAATGTGTCCTCCAAACACCGGCTTTCAGGGCATTACCATATTCAAATAACGATCGACATATTTTCATAAAAAAAATATATTTTGAGGAATTTATTCGTACTATTTCATCCTTCCACAAGATATAGTCCAGACACAAATCGAGTGTTGCTACATAAACTGGCTTGTCGTTCGTTCTATCGGTTCGGTTGCTAGAGACACGACCCAGCATCCCTTGTGTGCTAGCTAGCCAACTACGGCTAACTAACAGTCATGTCAAAAAGTGCGGAATAACAGCAAAGTAGCTGCATTTGCATAAGCTGTTTTCTGGTGACATTTATTTGGATACATCCATAACAATGAGCTAATTAGGTACAATTTTGCCTGGCATAGAAAATGTGCTCTCTCGTTAGGACACCGTTGTTCAGAGGTACTAGCCAACACAGGTAACACAATCACTTCAAACTGAAGCTGAAAAGACTGCAAACTCGCTGCACTTCATTTCGTTTTACCTTTTTTCGATTAACATTTCTTTGTTTCTATCCATAAACATGATGCCAGCTGATTCATGGTTTCGACTGGCTGAGAAACACTGTCTGTCTCATTCTGACCCCTACGTTCTTTACTATGGGACAGCTGGAAGAGGGAATTTGAATATTTGAACAATGTTGCAAATGTCGGAGAGACAGACAGTATGGTTTATACAAATCTCCACTTTTGAAAACCAAATGTTAGTCTGAAAGAAATGTGAGATAATGTCTAGATACTTTTTATAGTGTAGATCAAGTTTATAAATTGCTTGGCTGGGCTGATGGATTGAGACAGTTGATTGCGGAGTCAGATACAGTAAATAGGCATTTTAATGTCATAGATTTAGCCGGTGGTAACTTGTGGAATAGACACTGGCTGGAATGCGCTTTTAACCAGCATTCAGGATTAGACCCACCCATTGTATAATGTAAGTTATTTTATTTAGGCTATTTTCTTTAGGAATAACAGTTTGTTAAATGATGTTGAATGAATATAGTCAAGTGTGATAGTTGTCAGCATAAAGCTTAATTAAGCTACTCATAAACTGGTTTTGTGGCTTCCTTCAAAACAAGTAACTTATACTGTAGTGCAGAGTTACCGATCGTCTTTAATAAAGAAAATGTTTGACCAAGTTAATCTGCTCATGTTGTGTGTGTGCAGTAGACTGACAGCCTAGGCCTATCGACAGAATTGATTGTTTATGCCATGGATTGTTCTAAGAAATATCAGGACAACTTCTCTCTTCAATTATTATTATTATTAACTCTCTGGACAGTAGCCCTAGGCTACATCTCTTGTATTCAGACCGGACATCAGACCCGCCATTGCGCGCGGATGACTTTTCTATTCAAACCCATCCAAACCAATCTCATGTTCTATAGGCTAATTCTGCTAAATAAATATCTACAGTTCATTTAGAACAAACATATTAGGCACTTATAATGATTTCGACTTGAGCAGAACTCTGGGTCTAAGACCTGACTGCTGGTGTTCTCCTCCAGAACGCCTGTACACTCTGAAAAAGAGAGGGATTATTTTCCTCTTCGTTGGGTGAAAGAGCAAGCGAGAGAGTGAAAAAGAGGGGGACAGATGTCACGTTGTGACATGTAAAAAGGGCATTATGAATACATTAGATTGTTTGATGATGAGGACTTGAAACAATTGAGGAAAAAAATAGTTGAAAAGGTAGGAGAAAGACATATGATTCTAACCACAGAAGAATCAAGAGAAAATCAAGACACATAAGCGTTTCCATTTATTTTATGACGATACCTAAAGTCTGACCGCAACTTCACCTTGAGTGAATGGTCTAGTCTGGGGCTTGGAGCTGAAGCAGCCTCACTCAGTCGTGACCTGAGACACAGGGTCACCTGGAGCAGAGGAAGGAGGGGAAAGAGAGAGAAGGGAGAAAGAGATTACCAACAACCCATTAGAGGGATATGATGAAGGGGAGGCTGCACAAAGCAAGCACTCTGCTTTAATTGGACGGAAGGTGACTGTACACTTGTATCATAAATAACACAGCCGAGGGAAGGGATTGGAGTGTACCACTTAAAACTGTATGGTCCCTCGGTGAGCTTAACCGGTCTGAAACTGTTAGGAGAGGCCATCAAGGAAATCACGTAAATAACCTCCAGGCTAACTGATTTGTCCATGGCCATAAACACGACATAAAGCGCTAATATACGGGTCAGCATTGTCAAATGATTTACACTCACAAGGAGCAGCGGTTGGAAACGGTTTTTTTGTTGTTTTTTTTCTCAAGCTGGAAAGTTCATCAAAGCCTCTTGTCGTGGTTCCTCTTCACTCTTGCTCACCTTTTTTCCATTGAATGGAAACGTTTTTGGAGAACTTGAGCCCGAAAAGGGCACAATGGATGTCTTGAATCAGAAGAGGGTAGAGACGGGGTGATGTTATAACAAAAATAAACGTCTTCGACTGGAGGAATTTGTGCTAAAGCCCTGGAGCGTCAAAACAAAATTAAAGCAGATCAAGATTTACTAGATAGTGTAAAGCCTTTTAATTTGTTTGCAGGCTGGGACTCGTAATCAATCACGGTGAGCCAGGAGAGAGTAATGCATCTGTCCTTTTTCAGCCTGCTATCAATTCAGCCAGGAGAGAGAGAGAGAGAGAGAGAGAGAGAGAGAGAGAGAGAGAGAGAGAGAGAGAGAGAGAGAGAGAGAGAGAGAGAGAGAGAGAGAGAGAGAGAGTCAGACTGCGGGAAAGAGAGAGAGAGAGAGACAGAGAGAGAGAGACAGAGAGAGAGAGAGAGAGAGAGAGAGAGAGAGAGAGAGAGAGAGAGAGAGAGAGAGAGAGAGAGAGTCAGACTGCGGGAAAGAGAGAGAGAGAGAGACAGAGAGAGAGAGAGAGAGAGAGAGAGAGAGAGAGAGAGAGAGAGAGAGAGAGAGAGAGAGAGAGAGAGAGAGAGAGAGAGAGAGAGAGAGAGAGAGAGAGAGAGAGAGAGAGAGAGAGTCAGACTGCGGGAAAATGAGAGAGAGAGAGAGAGAGAGAGAGAGAGAGAGAGAGAGAGAGAGAAAGAGAGAGAGAGAGAGAGTCAGACTGCGGGAAAATGAGAGAGAGAGAGAGAGAGCGAGAGCGAGAGTCAGACTGAGGGAAAATGAGAGAGCGAGAGAGAGAGAGAGAGAATCAGGCTGAGGGAAAATGAAAGAGCGAGAGAGAGAGAGCGAGAGTCAGACTGAGGGAAAATGAGAGAGCGAGAGACAGAGAGAGAATCAGGCTGAGGGAAAATGAAAGAGCGAGACAGAGAGAGAGAGAGAATCAGGCTGAGGGAAAATGAGAGAGAGAGAGAGAGAGAGAGAGAGAGAGAGAGAGAGAGAGAGAGAATGAGACTGAAGGAAAATGAGAGAGAGAGAGGGAGAGAGAGGGGGGGTAAGCGTGGGATTTCGGCAACTTGGGGATGAGAATATTTGGTCAAGAGAGATCAAGAATCAAAAACTTTCAATTATCTGTCTGGGTAACTGACAGACTAGCCTACGTTCCCCTCCCAAAAAGTCCTGAGCCATGCCACCACCGCACCAATGTTAATCGGTGTCACATGCATTTGTAAAAAAAACTAAAAAAAACACCTGAATTCCATCTGTCATTTTTCCCTTGGAGGACGAGAACAATCGTCCCTCGGAACAAGGAAATTAAACAGGCAGGACACATTCCTCATGCAGGACAGGTTAAAACTCCATCATCATGTTTCTCCAGCACTCGGCTGGGCCTAATTGCTCTTTTCTCCTTGTGTGTTCTTGTGTTCCTCAGACAAGGGCTGTGCCTGAAATGACATCCTATTCGCTATACTGTATAGTGCACTACTTTTGACCAGAGCCCTATGTAGGGAATAGGTTGCCATTTCTGACACAGACAAGATGTGTGCGTGTTTGCTTGTCGGTCTATAATGTACTGAGGAGGGACACCAAACCACCGGCCATCTGTCACTGCAGCACCAGGAGGAGGGAGGCCCAGTCTCCGAGCCCCATAGCTCACAAGGCTAATCATTAAGGCATTAGAATAGAATAACAAATGTGTCAACATGTTTGCTTCTCAATCAGACAGACCCGTGCCTCTCAGCTTTTCATATAATCACGAATATACCCATGTTGGCCCCATTTAGCCTAAGTGGGAAGAGCCCGGGAGAAGGAGTGATCTTTTAAAAGTCTTTCTTTTCCTCGGTCACATCTCTTATTCCCCTCCCTGCTGCTCTCTGTGGCTATTCCTCTTTTTCTTGTTGTCTTTTTCGTCGTTAGCTGTGGTACGTGCACACGACCGCCCACCTGCGTACACCGCCACGGTCTCTTTCTTGCTCCAGCTTTCTCACACACACACCCCACCTGCACAGGCACGCGCGCACCAACACTCACGCGCACAAGGTCAGTGGAGGTCTGGTGGGACGTTGATGAATGAATGTGAAGAGTGTCATCCTGGACAAACAAGGCCCGGGCCCACATGCTGCTACATCCTGAAAAATATCTCTATTACACCGACAACTGAGGGAATTGTCTTAAGAGGTCTTTCACATGCGCTCTTCTCTCTGTTCTGGCATGGAACACACACACACACATGCATTCAGAGACCTACACCTCACACACATCACACACAAAAACTCCAAACACTCAAGGTCAATGTTCCAGTATTATTGTGTGTTGACGAATGAAGGTGCAGAGTGTCAGCCGGCTTGGTCCCCACATGCTGTTACAGCCAAATAAATATGTCTGTCTCTCTCTCCTTGCTAATCTCAGATGCCTCCCCGCCTCGCCTCGCTCCTCCAAGGGTGACCAGATAAATAGCTTTGCATAAATGGCCTCTTAAAATATGACATTGCCATAGGGGGGGGGGGGGGGGGTGGGGGGGGGCTAATGCCATATGGAGAATAGAGAAAAGGGGTCGCTCTGGGATCTGATTGTTCTGGTGCTGTCCCCCTGATGTGGTTTAGAGGAGTTGAGGGTTTATGAGGGGGTCACTCAGAGAAAGAGGAAGAATGGGGTGCTGTCCCCCTGATGTGGTTTAGAGGGGATAGGGGGATAATTCCGGGGAAGTGGAAAAATGAGGCAATGTCCACCCTGTTGTGGTTTTGAAGAGTTTCCTTTTGTATTTGAGTTTGGGGAAATATATTAAACCGTGTCACAGCGTAAAGGTAGAGGGATGGCTAGTATTGGAACAGACAGTGACCTGGAGCTCAAGGACAAACTACTTCCAGATGTCTGAGTGCCAATACATTACTGGTACTACTGTTGCAGCTCTGTATGCTGGAGGATGAGCACCGTACAAGACACATACTGCAAGGCAGAGGAATCAATTCTGCTCAGGAAAAAAAAAAAAAAGAGGATAAAACTTTGAAGAATTTGAGTGGGAGAGAAAGTGTATGTTTGTGTGTGTGTGTGTGTGTGCGTCATAGAGATAGATAGAGGACTCATCTTCGCATCTGTGCCACTGTAGCGTCTGTGACAGCAGGGCAGCGCCATTGAGGCTAACTACATTTTGAAGTAGTACATTTTTTTCATCACGATTGGTGGATCCCTCCTAATGACCCGGTTGGACATGACTCAAACAGGGTCACCAGGATGGATCAGGTAATGAATTTGCAATTCCCACTCAGAATAAATTAAAATGGCGCTGGCCATGATAATACGGACTTTTGTATGCTAGAGGCCTCTAGAGTTCTCTATCATATGTCTGTGTGTGTCTGTGTGTGTGTGTGTGTTTACTTTGGTGAAAAATAGAGACAGAGCTAGTATAATGCTTTAGATTTCTTTCCTCAGTGCCTCTGCCCAAGAAGGGAACTTATACTGTATATACAGATGCAATCGGTGGGAATAGGGCCCAGGTGTGCTTAATGAAAGTTCCGGAGGGATCCGTGACACTATGCAAGTAACCATTTCACTGTACCATTTACACCTATAGTGCTATAGTGTGTGTTTACCAGAGATGATAATGTGAAGAACAACATGACCACTAACAGAGTTAGATTAGGACATAGGCCAAGGACTAGATAAAGTGTATTTTTACCTGGAGTTTTTCCTTATTTTAGGCTTCTACTTGAACCACTTTTAGTCTCTGGTTGTTTACTACACTAATTTACTCACTCTGTTTAGCACATAGCCTCACATGTGAATCCTTGAAGAGATGGGTGGGGCTAAGGCTTAAGAGTGGGTGAAATATACTGAATAGGTAGACAAATAAGAGCTTTTCAGTAGGTGTACCAAAACATGCCAGAGCCATTTTCTCAAAGTTGGGGTTACAAGTTTATCAACTTCCAAAGCAGAATTACTTTCATCCAAAGTTTAAAAAAACACAATTTCACATTTTGCTGGATCGAGGCGGTCATACATATCATACACATTGAAAAGTTTTGCTTTTCCTTAACGCTCTGTGTAAAAAAAACTCTGAAACGACTTCATGAATACGCAAAGACACAGTGCCTGCGTCTGAAACGGCACCCTATTCCCTATAGTGCACTACTTTTGACTAGAGTCCATAGGGCTCTGATAAAAATGTATGCACTACATAGGGAATAGGCTGCCATTTCAGTCACAGCAGTGTGTCAGAGAAAACTATTTTAACTGTCTGTCTGATTTCAAATCATACCACATTCCTTCCCTTTCAAGTGGAAAGAAGAGGGAAAATCTTTACACATGATATACCCTGGGAATCCCGTGATACCAGGAGAATCACAGAGCCCGTGGAAACTCCTAGATAGACAAACAAGGGATCAGGCTGGGTAGAATAGAAGCTCCCTGTTGAGGCGGGTGGAATAATTCAAAGAAAGCAGGCGTTCCCATTCCCAACCGACTCTTCCTAAAACTCCAGATCCGGGCCTTTGCCTTTTAGGAATGTCGGCGAGCCTCTGGGTTTCTCTGTGGGATTCTTTCTTTCCGTTCTGTCTCAAATCCACCTGCAGGATCTGGATACATCCCCTCAGTCTGTCGGTCTGTTGGTCTGTCTGTCGACTACACTATCTGCATCTCAAAACCATCCAAGGCAATAAAGGATTCAGACAAAGAACAAATATGGAATGACTCAGACTATCAGAGGAGTTAGGAAATAAGCAGAAGACAAATTTATATCCTGTATGGATTAAGAAAGTTTATGCTATTTTAGCTAGTGCTATATTGGACACATGGGGTAGTAGTGCTGAGCGATTAACCAAAATCCTTTTTTAGCAACTAATTTACTGATATCGGTTCAATTATTTGAATTCCATTTCATTCAATTGTTTTCTGTGAGCTCAATGTGCGCATTGCAGTTTCTCTAGAAATAAATCTGATTAAACCCTAACTGTGCGATGTTGTATGGGGTTGTCGTTTCCAACAGGCCAATATCTTACATACTGTAGTTTAGCGCAGAAAACATGGTAATTAACTACAATGACCATAATCCATTGAGCGCATTCTTGTCCGGTCTGTGTCTCTTTTACACCTGCTACGTAAAAGAGAGAGTAGAACACGTGATCGAGAGAGGAAGAGAGCTGTTCCTTCGCGAGGTACTGTATCTATATTTGGTATTCAGCGGTCACAAAAGTATGCCTTATTTACTTTGAATAACTACTAAACTAGTGATTTTGTCATACAGCATAGACAGGAGATGAAAGGATGACTTTGAATGAAATAAAGTCCTCAAACAAAAAAAATGTAATATGCACACCTGAAATATTTTATTAAATCAAAGTAATTTGAATAAATGCTGGTTAGCAGTAATGGGCAGTCACTACCATTATGGAACTTTTATTCATTGTTTTATTCTGTGCCGTGACAGCATTCAACCCTTACAACGCATAGTGCATTTAAGGTAAAAAAAAAAAAAAAGATCTATTGAAATCGAAAACCGTCATTATTTTTTTAATCATCTAAACTAAACCGACTTAAAAAAACACTAATCGCTCAGCATTACTATGTAGGTGAAGCCTCCAGTTTTACCATAGCTACTGTATGCTAACCCTGACTGCACCACACATTTCCCTAAATGGGACAATAAAGATATTGATTGATTGATTGATTGGCTGCATTGGGAAGCTATGAAAATGTTGGTGAATGAGGCACAGCAGCCATGATTAAGGTGTTGATAACCATCAGCCTTTCTCTGCTGTGCGTGGATTAAACCATCCGTCCCATCTGTGTGTGTATCAGGGATCTCATCATCACACAGTCAGTGCTTCATAGTCTCAGTCTAAACCACAGTGCAGTTCTTCATTTTATTCTAATCTTTCACCCTAGAGACCAAACAATCAGGAAATTAAAAATCTACTCCGAAAACAAGATAACAGGTTCTCTCTCCCTCCTCTCCACCCCTATGCACCCTAATGCACACAATTCGTCTCAAAAATTCAGACAGAACTGTGGATCGGTGGATCTATTTCCTGTGCTCGCCTATCAAATGTTGAGTTTTAATCATGCCGATTAGTACCGCTGATAAACGCTATAGGCAAACAGAGTTTCTGTCTTATCTTTCCCTGGCTCCCACGCAATCCACCTAGACCCAAATTCCTATCCTCAGACATACAGTATCTTATTCTCCTTTAGTCTTCCTTACAGTGTGTGTTTTTTTAAGAGTAATTTGTATTTGCTGTACTGCCTGACTTCTGGCCCTTATGTTCCTCTGAGATACTGTACTTGTAGCCATAGCTTTGCAGCAGATGGTGGAACACATGTTGCACCAGGACACGTCAGGTTAAACTTATCTATTGTTCTTCCGACTAAAAACTGAATTAAACAACAGAATTTTCCCACTCGCAAAGTTTCCAGAGAGAGCTTGTAAACTCTGGTGCATTGGAATAAAACTATATCCAGGCTCAAGCTGTGTGCATTAATGTGTTAGATGTATACTCGCAGGCACATACTTCTATCAATAGAACTAGATGTCTGGCATAATAAATATATACAGTACTTTTGCCCACAGATTTAGGCTCTATCCCTGACTTACAGGTAACTGCCAAAATAAAGGAAACACCAACATAACGTGTCTTAATAGGGCGTTGGGCCACCACGAGCCAGAACAGATTCAGTGTACCTTGGCATGGATTCTACAAGTGTCTAGAACTCTATTGGAGGGATGCGACACCATTCTGACTGAGATGGCCATGGCAAATGGTTTAAATCGTTTTAATGCTCATCAAACCATTCCGTTACCACTCATGCCTTGTGGATGGGTGCATAGCCATGGTAGTCAAAATAATGGCCTGCCCAGCATGTTGGTATGTTAATTGCTTAATTAATTCAGGAACCACACCTGTGTGGAGGCACCTGCTTTCAGTATACTTTGCATCCCTCATTAACTCAAGCGTTTCTATTATTTTGTCAGTAACCTGTATATCCTAGCAGGTCGACTGAAATCGAAATCAACACCTAGTCCTGCCCCCACAGCTCCTACAGTAATAGCTGTCAAAAGACTAGTAATCCAAGCTGACAGGCGGGTCTTAACACCCGGAGCTGTCCAGAGAACAGAGTGGCTGTCAGTGAGGAGAGGGATGCTGCTCCTGCCAAGGCTTCTGGAGAAAGTGTTGGAGATTCCCATCCAAGAGTCCCATCCATGTCTCAAACACGTGTTAGCGATTATAGATAGTTACCCCTTATTAAATACGATTAAAGCTACAATCCATAGTTGCTACATCCATTTTTGGACTTATAAACGTGTTATATATACCCATGGTCGCACACCATCACAACCCAAAATATAAGCTTGTTTTTCTCACCCAATGTTTGTAAATGATGCAACTGTAAACACACTGTATAGCCTCAAAACGTGGTTAAAACTATAATTGTGAAATCGTGGATGGTCAGTCCATAGCTCTGTATATGATTTTAGGAATCGTTACATTTCTCCAAGCCCATCCCTCAGACTTTTACCATAACAGAGGTGGGGTGACCCGTTTGTTATTATTTCAATGAAGGACTCTAGCTTTAATGCTTCAGCTCGTATAGGTGGGTTGGGGTAGGTTCCATTACACTTTGGAGAATGTACAGTGATGAGTTCTGCTCGGGACTTAGAAGAATGGTATTCTTTAGTCTACATCTGACAGCCACCTAAGACA
Source organism: Oncorhynchus mykiss (assembly GCF_013265735.2). NCBI lineage: Eukaryota > Metazoa > Chordata > Actinopteri > Salmoniformes > Salmonidae > Oncorhynchus > Oncorhynchus mykiss. The sequence goes on along the minus strand of NC_048586.1, from coordinate 13,374,220 downwards.
ATACAGTTACAGGGTTGTATTTTTACACCACTGATTTCAAGTAATGAAATATAAATTGAATTAAGGATAGCAATTGTATGCAATATAATTACAATATGACTCAGCTTGGGTGGCCATTTTGAGAGCCATACATTGCATTTTTGGAATTCTGACATTTTGCATGCGTCTTCTGCCAGCAACAGTGACCTCACGTTCACAACACTCCCAATAAACAGATTGGACATGACTAACCACCAATTAAAGTCACATCACTGTGGCGATGAGCCATGATATTGACCCTTTCTCTGTGCTGTGGAGTCAGAGTCCTGCAGTCTAGATGAACTGCAATTGAAGGGTAATGCTCCTCACAAGCACTGAGACGGTTTGCCTCTTTACGGGGTTAACGACCTGTATACTGCTCTGACTCTTTGCCAAACAAACATGACGGATGAACAGAGCAGCATGTCCAAATCACTTACAAACATTCTATTATCCATGGGCACCATGATATCCACATCAATCCCAGCATGGATGTGTACGGGTGAATAAGCAATGTGTGCACACACATGCATGACAACACACGCGGAAGTCACCTGGACCCATTCTGGGGGCCTGGATATCTAGCTGAAGATAGTTAGTCTAGAGATCAGGAATTTTAGGGCTGACTGTACCGCACAGTACTCGTGTGCTTGTCTTGCTTTTTTGACGAGCTCAATTGGATTTGTCCCCTAATGTCTGGTAGATAATCACTTTACTCATTAGCAAGGATTCAGGAATGAAGCAGTGAAAGGGTAATAACACAGACAACCACGGGGATTATGAATCTCTCTGTCCCACACGCTGAGAGAGCAGATTATACGGCTCTGACAGACAGAAGCTACACTGTTACCCACTGCCCACCCAGGCAAATACCAACCTGAAACACACTAACACAATGACCGCCACCAGTTAACATGGCTCTCAATGACAAGGAACTCCATTCACTATTAGTGGTTTAGTGATAGCAGTTTGATCACAATGAAGTAGAGGGTGAAGTTGCTTTCGGCCACACAGCGTGATTACGATTTCTCTGTGTCTCGCGGGAACCACAAATGGGAGGTCTGGAGGGTTGTTCTATGTTATCTATCTTAATAATGTATTTTGTCCTCTGAGTTCCAGACGGCCACCTCTCAGTGGCTTAGATTGGCCCTACCTGATAAATATAAACGAGTGCTTATCGCGTTCGCTAGCATGTTGCTCACTGCAGCTCTGAGAGAAACCAGTGGCGGCTTGACTTTTCCAGACATGTCCTATCTTACAAAAGACTCTGCTCCGTTTCTCTGTAGTTACACTTCTATCCTTTCTTCAATCTCTTTTTTCATTTTTTCGATATTTTTTTCTACACTTGTTGTTGCCTTTCAATCGCTGTTTTCCCCCGTCTTTCCTCAACCTCCTTCAACAGATGGTAGCCACTCTTGCAATTTACACCGGTACAAATGTTGTGTCTATCATATAATTCATACTCACTTCCATATCTACATCCACGGTTGCTCTTTGATTGTTCCTTTTGACAACATAATGTGTCCATACTAGATAATGTTCTTCCTTTCATATTTTCATTTCATACACACTCACACTTCTCAGGACCAAAGATATGAGGCCCGTCATGTCTAAAGCCCTCCCCAGGGACGGTGCTCCACAGGCTGTTTTTCCCTGGAATAGACCCTGGTCCCCTGAGAAACACAGTGATAGCGGTTTTCTATTGAGAGGATTGGAACGCACTTAGCCTGGTAAGGTATCTTCTCAATGCTTATTTGTCCTCCCTATGCATAGTGAGATACTGGATGCCTCAGTGTCAGTCTGCCCGTGCTTTACAGATCCATGAAATGGGTTAAAGTCTGTTCTAGGGTCAGGCCTAGAAGATCAATGGTGTCTTTCCATGCTTTACAGGGTGAGTGAAATTATTTAAGTGTTGGTCTGGGTTCAGGGTTAGCCTGAGCCCCCTTTGATGGGAGCTCAGGCTGGCTGGTGTTGATAGGACTGTCCAGGTGTAGTGGAGGCCTGGTACTGAGTATATGAGTGTGTGCGGGGGGGGGGGATTTCTTTCTAGAAACCTCTTTTTTCCAAGGGGGCAGAGTATGATACATTGGAAAGTTCCGGAACACAGAGAGATCAAGGGAGTGAAAGGGAGGAGAGGTCTATAAATCGTCCTAGTAAGAACTACAGGCTCCAGGCCGGCTGGGCTGACTGCCTCTAAACACGGATCCTGGGGGGTGGGGGGTCAAGAAAGGAGGAGAACATGGTGGGATGAGGAGTCATACCTCATGATGACCTCCTGTTCTGTACCGTTAACGTCTGGGAAGCGAGGGATTTAAGACAGAGAAAGAAGAAGGGATTGGAACATGTAACATCTAGGACTGAGAGTGACCGATGTTTGGAGAGTGGCGATGACTTCATGATGTTTGAGTGTCATAAAGGGGGCACCTGTGAGATATTAGTCATATTTTTACATGATCGTGGACATGTCATATAACTGTCACATATTACTGTCACATCCGAAGATATCAAGGTGGCTGCCTCTTGGTGTTGGTTATGATATTATTATTTGCTTTGGGTCCAAAAGCTGCCTGGAATCAGTCAAAGTGTGTTTTACTCTCATTGCAACAATGGCTGCCTCTTCCCCCTCTCTCTCCCCTTGTGCTGCAGGGATTGGTAAACAAACAGTGATGTCCACTTAGATTTATCACTGGGCAGTCAGTCACCGGAGGACAGCTCCCCTCTACCCCTCACCATGCTCCACTGCAGAGAGACACATTAGCCATGGCAGAGCCCTCCACTGTCCACTCTCGTGTTCCCACAGGAACTTGTTGGCCGCAGCTCACATCAAAGTGCTTAACTTTCTCTTTGGAAGGGCATCCCCGTGTATATCCATGTATATGCCTGAAAGTGTTCCCATGCAGTAAAGCCTCGACTCCGACCTGAGTTAAGTGCGCATAAATGGAACGTAATTCCCTTTTGTGTGCACCTTCTCCCTGTACGTATTCTGACCTCGAACTTAAGCATGAGAATAGCATGCTATTCACCAACTATTCGTTTGAGGTGGAGCTTGAATGAACGAAGGTGTCATAATTTCACTACAAGGAAACCTTGAATAAGTGGAAAAAGCATGTACTTTATTTTTGGGGGGATAGAAATAACACCATTCTCCATGCCCTGTCATTTACAACTTGATGAGATCTAGCTAAATGAGTAATCCGTTTGGATAAGGGAATTGTAAATATAAATGACTCGTTTATGGCATTAAACTCAACATATCAACTTTCCCGCGGCATAGTTCATGAAACGCTGTACCATTATGCAGAATTGAACTTGGACGGCCTTTTAACCCCTCCCAGATCTGACTCTGCTGGCAGCAACGTTATTGAGGAAAAATGTACTTTGTTTGCCTGTGATATGTGGTTGTCCCACCAAGCTACCTTAAGAGGAATGCACTAACTGTAAGCCCGCTCTGGATAAGAGTGTCTACTAAATGACTCAAATGTCAAAACTGTCAATTTACTGTTAGTTCCAATCAGTTGGAACTAGCCTACGTTATCGTTCCATTTAATGACATTGTTTCGTTTACCTTCATTTGCTTCCTCTGTAAACGACGTCACGGCCATGTGATTGTTGCGTGAGGATCGTTAGTAACAGTTGTTAATATAGATATTTTTAAATTATTTTCTAATTAAATCGTTATGGAGCAGAGCGCTGATCAGGCCCTAACAGTCTGAAACCGACTCATGGTACAATACTTGGTCATGTCATCACACAGTTCCATGAGTAGTGCAGGCAATAGTATTGCCTACTATTGTACACGGTTGTAATTGTATGTACACTAATCTTCCAACATTACCATGGGTTGAAGAGATGAACGAATCCAACCACATGTTTCTTTCTTTTGTACATAAAAGCTGGCCAAACATGTTTTTTCATTATTTACTTTCCTTAACTTAAAGAATCAACAAGAGCAGAGTATTTTTTTTTATCTACTAATTGGTGCTGAAAGTATGCATACATTTGGAAGGCTTTCTTTCATTGATCCCTATTATTCTGAACCCGTTCTCTTGATATATTCTAGTCAGCGGACAAAATTAGACACGCCGTAATTATAGGGATGGCTTAACATAAATGTTCACCATTGAATGAAAACATCACCAGAAAATCTGTTGGCCAGCAAGTGGGAGGGTTTCCCGTTGAATTAATATTTGCTTTTGGTGTTCAGAGCGCGGAGGGTAGACACACCTACAGAGCTTAAAGTCTGAACACCAAATACTGAGAAGTATGTAGGAAAGGACTGAATTCCGAAATCAGGATCGGCTTGTGTGCAGACAGATGTTTTGTATACTCAAGTGAACAGAGACACAGAGTCAATCTGTCTCTTGGCGTGTGACACGTGTCATGACGTTGCCCTGCGCGACACACGCTTTGCATGCAAAGTGGCATAGGATACATCACTGTAAATGCCTTGTTCAGACACAGTGTGGTTCATCGGCATGTGTGTTTGCGTTGCTGTCCTCCGTTCTATAATATTTATAAAAACACATCTCTTTAACGGATGTATATTTCCTCTGCTATACATCTTAGGCTGACAGACTATATGTAGAGGATGTGACCAGGCTCGAGCAGCTGTTTATGCACGTCGATGACGTGTGCGCACAGCCGTACTGTTGTGTACATCCCTGATTTCCTCCAAAAGTACCTGTGTGTATTAAAATGCATACGTGCCTGTGTTTCTCTGTGGCTCGTCTCTATATAAAACTATACTGTACCTGTGTGTTAGTCAGTATATAAAGGCAGTGTATTGGCGCGGTGGCTTTCCCCAGTGGACAGCTTGGTCTGGGTGACCCCTGTAAAAGCTTCCGCTTCTGTCACCACCAGCACACTGAAATAAATTGGCTTTGGTCTCCATGGAAGGGTTTGCAGTTGCTGCGAACCTAAAGCATTATTGGTATAGCTGGAGTCTCACTAGGGAGGGAGGTTGTGTGTGTGTGCAGCCTTGACCCTGGTGAACCGTGTGTGTGTGTGTGTGTGGGGGGGGGGGTGTATGTAACCTCTAAATGCTCTCTGTCTGCGGGTGATAGAAAGACTGATCAGGAAGCAATACTGAAGTGATGCAGTGTGAACAATATACACACACACTGATTTCGCCACAGTCGGCGTGGTGGCTCGTCACCCTATACTCCCTTTCATAGAAACCTCCAAGTTTCAAGTCAACGAATGCATGTATTTGATCAGCTTCTCTACTCTATGTTGATATCGTATCTAACATACTCCAGTTTGAGATATCGTTATCAAACTCTACCCTTTTACCTTCTCACTTTAGAACGTTTCCCAGTGATTTAGTCGACAGCAACATTTCATCAAGATCAATAAATCAAACTGTGAGGACACTGGAATTAACATCTCACGGATTAGCCTACAGAAAATGCTTAGCATACAGATGTGTGACATCAGCATTCACTGCCAGAAAGCCAAATCATAAGACTGTGGAGTCAAACACAGTTCACGGGGAACCAAGTGTCGTGAGTAAGAGGAATCTGTGCAGTCTTCTCAGCAGCTGCAGGCTCTGCTACGGAGGTCAAAGGGTCAGTGATGTATGTGAATACCATGTACAGTATATGCCTCTGTCTAGCCACCACACCTGTCTATAGAACGTCACCATACATCTCTCTGTAGTAGGATGAAATTACCCCTAGATGATTTGCAATTGAAGATCAGGTTTGCAATTGAAGGTATTGTAACAGGAGCAAAGAGTGAAAGGAGCAGAGAGGAATCTGGGTAAGAGTACAAGAAGGGAAGGTGGGTTAACAGCGAGATAAAAACAGAACGGTTGCCAGTGTGATCTGACAAATACACAGTGGTGTAAAAAGTACTCAATTGTCATACTTGAGTAAAAGTAAAGATACCTTGATGGAAAATGACTCAAGTAAAAGTGAAAGTCACCCAGTAAATTCCTACTTGAGTAAAAGTCAAACCTATATTTGGTTTTAAATATACTTAAGTATCAAAAGTAAAACTAATTGAAAAAAATGTACATGTCAAAAGTAAAAAATCATTTAAAATTCCTTATACAGTGGGGCAAAAAAGTATTTAGTCAGCCACCAATTGTGCAAGTTCTCCCACTTAAAAAGATGAGAGAGGCCTGTAATTTTCATCATAGGTACACTTCAACTATGACAGACAAAATTAGGGAAAAAAATCCAGAAAATCACATTGTAGGATTTTTAATGAATTTATTTGCAAATTATGGTGAAAAATAAGTATTTGGTCAATAACAAAAGTTTATCTCAATACTTTGTTATATACCCTTTGTTGGCAATGACAGAGGTCAAACGTTTTCTGTAAGTCTTCACAAGGTTTTCACACACTGTTGCTGGTATTTTGGCCCATTCCTACATGCAGATTTCCTCTAGAGCAGTGATGTTTTGGGGCTGTTGCTGGGCAACACGGACTTTCAACTCCCTCCAAAGATTTTCTATGGGGTTGAGATCTGGAGACTGGCTAGGCCACTCCAGGACCTTGAAATGCTTCCTACGAAGCCACTCTTTCGTTGCCTGGGTGGTGTGCTTGGAATCATTGTCATGCTGAAAGACCCAGCCACGTTTCATCTTCAATGCCCTTGCTGATGGAAGGAGGTTTTCACTCAAAATCTCACGATACATGGCCCCATTCATTCTTTCCTTTACACGGATCAGTCTTCCTGGTCCCTTTGCAGAAAAACAGCCCCAAAGCATGATGTTTCCACCCCCATGCTTCACAGTAGGTATGGTGTTCTTTGGATGCAACTCAGGATTCTTTGTCCTCCAAACACGACGAGTTGAGTTTTTACCAAAAAGTTATATTTTGGTTTCATCTGACCATATGACATTCTCCCAATCTTCTTCTGGATCATCCAAATGCTCTCTAGCAAACTTCAGACGGCCTGGACATGTACTGGCTTAAGCAGGGGGACACGTCTGCCACTGCAGGATTTGAGTCCCTGGCAGCATAGTGTGTTACTGATGGTAGGCTTTGTTACTTTGGTCCCAGCTCTCTGCAGGTCATTCAGATTTTTGCTCACCGTTCTTGTGATAATTTGTGAGATCTTGCGTGGAGCCCCAGATCGAGGGAGATTATCATTGTATGTCTTCCATTTCCTAATAATTGCTCCCACAGTTGATTTCTTCAAACCAAGCTGCTTACCTATTGCAGATTCAGTCTTCCCAGCCTGGTGCAGGTCTACAATTTTGTTTCTGGTGTCCTTTGACAGCTCTTTGGTCTTGACCATAGTGGAGTTTGGAGTGTGACTGTTTGAGGTTGTGGACAGGTGTCTTTTATACTGATAACAAGTTCAAACAGGTGCCATTAATACAGGTAACGAGTGGAGGACAGAGGAGCCTCTTAAAGAAGAAGTTACAGGTCTGTGAGAGCCAGAAATCTTGCTTGTTTGTAGGTGACCAAATACTTATTTTCCACCATAATTTGCAAATAAATTCATAAAAAATCCTACAATGTGATTTTCTGGATTTTTTTTCTCATTTTGTCTGTCATAGTTGAAGTGTACCTATGATGAACATTACAGGCCTCTCTCATCTTTTTAAGTGGGAGAACTTGCACAATTGGTGGCTGACTAAATACTTTTTTGCCCCACTGTGTATTATATATACATTTGTTGGACGGATAGCCAGGGGCACACTCCAACACTCAGACATAATTTACAAACAAAGCATTTGTGTTTAGTGAGTCCACCATATCAGAGGCAGTAGGGATGACCAGGGATGTTCTCTTGATAAGTGTGTGCTGAACCATTTTCCTGTCAAAATGTAACGAGCACTTTTGGGTGAGAGGGGAAATGTATTGACTAAAAAGTACATTATGAAATAAAAGTAAAAGTATATATAGTAAAGTAAAATAAAGTACAGATACTCCGAAAAAACTACTTCAGTAGTACTTTCAAGTATTTTTACTTAAGTACTTTACACCACTAGAAATACTGTACTTTCAGTGAAACGACAAATACATATATATAAATGGCTCACTTACAGTGAGTGATAAGACAGAGTAATGCATGCAGAAAGGTTTTAGCTCCCGGCTGACCAATCGAACAACATCTGTCGGAGACAGACAGGTCTAGTGGTGAATGTGGTGAGCCCCTCCCTTTTAATAACGTGCCACTCGCCAGCATGAAGGGGCCAGCTACAGTGTGCTATGGTATGTAGATGAAATCGATATGCCAATGACACTGACATATCCAGAGCCTATTTTACCAGCAACGCTGATTATCAAGAGGGAGGGTGTTTTTCAAATAACAGTGAGGAACTATTTTAATTTGAATGGAGGTAGAAAGCGGTAAAAAACGGACTTACTTCTATACGTGCTCCGTCAACATTAACAGAACAAAGGAACCAGACAACTGCTCAATGCTCACGTGGAGCATGTAAATGATGTTATGAAGTAAACCAAAACTTGATTGTTATGAAGTAAACCAAAACAGGTTGTGAACTCTGCAAGCAACGTCTCCACTCCGAGACTGAGAATGGTAAATTGCTGTAATTAATGGCTGCATTAACAGAAATTCATGCAACCAAATGTCAGGGGTCAATGGTAAATTGCCTGTTTAACAAACGGTAGGCTACCACATAGGCATTTATAAAAGTGCATTGTGGGCCTACACTGTATAGCCTAGTCTACTATTCTACTTAGCAGGGATAGGAGGGGGTACATTTTTTGTTGTTGTCTCGCCTAGGGTGACAAATCGGCCAGGACCGGGCCTGATCAGCGTTTATTAGTCTGTAAATGAAGTAAAGATTCAAATGACACCATCTGCATTGTCTATTTTACACAACGTTAGTGCCTTATAGGCCTCAGAGGCAGAACAACCTAGTCGACTGCTGTTGAATGATTTATGAATAGTCAGACACATCCAACCTTTTTTTTTAAAGGACCGATTTATTAATTTAATTCAAGCAATGAAAATGTGCATTGTACAAAAGGAAGTGAACACATCAAACGTTTTTTTTTGCTGAAGTGCAACAGCCAATAGCGCTCTACACCCCCACGCATCTAGCAGATCAGCTGCTGAAGCACCAGAGGCCAGTTGGAAAGAGGAGGAGATGTAAAAAGTTTAATAGACAGACTAAAGTTAGCAAGACATTTGCTTTTAATCATTAGTAAACACTCCTGCTTCTAGGTAAAGTTTATCTCCATGACAATAACGTTAATAACAATTAAATAAATAATCAAATGAACGAAGGCCTATTTAAACGTTTTTTTAAATAAATCTATTCATCCGTAAACGTTTAGACTAGTCTTAGTCATTTTGACTAAAATATCGGTCCCACTATAAATGAAGCCTTCATAAAGCCTTCCTAAACACTACATACGTGTTAAAAATCATCATTAATCGTATGTCATGCTTTATAAAGGGTTCATAAATGTGGCATAATTGTGTTACTTAACCACCAATGTAAATTGTGACAATCCCACTATGTCAAATATGACATAAAACTGCTTCATAAAGGCTGGCCAAAATGCTGTGCTGCAGGATGACACACACTTTAAATTTCAGTCATGCACGGATTTTCTGTGTTCACAACAATGCTTAAACCACACCAGGGAGTGACTTTCGAAGTCTGGGAAAAATCGAATCAACTTTTTAGTGTAGTTGCACTTTAATTCAGTGAAAATGTCCTGCAATGTGGTTTTGTTAACAGGTTTTCTGTAGTGACGTAAGAGCATGTGATATGATTCGAACGCCAATTAAAATGTTGCTAGCTAGCGGGCTCAGATAAATACAAATCCCCCTAGATACATGTCTCATTTTAAATGCAAGACGGAAACAATAATACAAATTGAATAGTTTCCCATTTATAGTTTCTGGCGCAGTGCAGAAATACCCTTATCCAGATGGTGTGAGAAAATCATTTCCTAACACACCTGCTAACTTTCTTTGTTGTTACATTTAAGGTTGGAACCAACATGCAGTACCTCCAGAAGGAAATGAGGCAATAACCATTTGTCTGCCAGCTCAGGGACAAGCTACACTATTCACAGCCCAATGTAATGTTCAATGTAATTGCATTGATGGACATTTTGAAATTTCCACAGCTACCGAGTATATTACTTGCTGATGTTCAGTTCCTGGACAATAACGTAGACGAGCTCAGGGCGAGGATGTCCTTCCAGAGAGACACCAGGGATTGTAACATATTTTGTTTCACTGAATCATGGCTCTCTCCGCATATACTGATCCATACAGCCAACTGGGTTCTCAGTACATTGTGCAAACAGGAATAAAGAACTCTCCAGAAGAAGAATTCAAGACCTTTTGTGCATCTGTCCTAGAAAACCGCACAATCACCCAAGAGAATTATCTTCGGATATAGTCACAGCTGTGTATATTCCCCCCCAAGCCTATACCCCGACGGCCCTCAGGAAACTACACTGGACTTTGTTCAAACTGGAAACCACATATCCTAAGGCCGCATTTATTGTAGCTGGGAACTTTAGCTTCTTAAGGTATAGGGGGCAGCATTTTCACTTTTGGATAAATAGCGTGCCCAATTTCAACTTCCTGCTACTCATGCCAAGAATATAAGACATGCATAGTATTAGTAGATTTGGATAGCAAACACTCTAAGGTTTCTAAAACTGTTTGAATCATATCTGTGAGTATAACATAACTTATGTAGCAGGCAAAACCCCGAGGACTAACCATTCAGAAATTTAAAGGCAACTTTTGAAATTTTTTGTAGTGACGTTGCGCAATTTGGAAGCTGTTTTTTTCTGGATCAAACGCTCCAAATAAATTGACATTTTGGATATATATGGACGGAATTAATCAAACAAAAGGACCTATTGTGATGTTTATGAGACATATTGGAGTGCCAACAAAAGAAGCTCGTCAAAGGTAAGGCATGATTTATATTTTATTTCTACCTTTTGTGTAGCGCCTGCAGGGCTGAAATATGCTACCCTCTTTGTTTACTGTTGTGCTATCATCAGATAATAGCTTCTTATGCTTTCGCCAAAAAGCCTTTTAAAAATCTGACATGTTGGCTGGATTCACAACGAGTGTAGCTTTAATTGAGTATCTTACATGTGTGATTTAATGAAAGTTAGATTTTTATATCATTTTATTTGAATTTGTCGTGCTGCATTTTCCCTGGCTTTTGGCCAAGTGGGACGCAAGCGTCAGCTATACCATAAGAAGCTAACAAAGCAAACGGTACCGAAATTCTTTCAACACATTGCTTGTAGTACTCGCCATTCAAAAACTCTCAACTCAAAAACTTCTGCTCCTCCCCAAACAGGAAGTACCCGTGCTAAGGTCTATTTAACGCTGGTCTGACCAATCGGAATCAATGCTTCAAGATTGTTTTGATCCCGCGGACTGGGATTTGTTCCGGGTAACCTGAGAATAACATTGAGGTATACACTGACACTGTGACTGGGTTCTCAGGAAGTGTATAGGGGATTTTCTTCCCACTGTGACTATTAAAACCTACCCGAACCAAAAACTGTGGATAGATGGCACAACTGAAAGAGCGAACCACTGCATTTAACCATGGCAAGGTGACTGAGAATTTGATCGAATGCAAAGACAGTGCAGTTATTCCCTTCGTACAGCAATCACACAGGAGACATGTCAGTACATAGACAAAGTGGAGTCGCAATTCAACGGCTCAGACATGACACGTATTTGGCAGGGACTCCAGACAATCCTGGATTACAAAGGGAAAACATCACCGATGTCTTGCTCCCGGACAAGCTAATCAACTTCTTTGCCCACTTTGAGTATAACACAGGGCCACCGAATCAGACCGCTCCCAAGGACTGTGGGCTCTCATTCTCCGTGGCCGACGTGAATAAGACATTTAAGCATGTTAACCCTCACAAGGCTGCAGGCCCAGACAACAGTAGTAGGCCCGAATACCAACAATGACGAGATAGCCTACAGGGAGGAGGTGAGGGCCCTGGCGGAGTGGTGCTAGAAAAATAACCCCTCCCTCAACGTCAACAAAATGAAGGAGATGATCGTGGACTCACAGAGGGAAAACGCCCCCGTCCGCATCGACAGGGCCACAGTGGAGAAGTGGAGAAGGTGAAAAGCTTTAAGTACCTCGGCATACACACCACATCATGCGTTGGTCCACCAGACCTTCCGCGCATTTGGGCAGAAGTGTATTGGAACAAGATTAGGTGTAATGTGACTAACTGACATCACTTTAGAGTGTATGCCGTCCTTCAGCATAACAGGTAACCCTTTATAAAGCACACATTCCTATCATTGACATAGTGGGTCGTGTCACATTTGACATTGGTGATTATGTCAGTTATGTCACATTTATGAACCCTTTATAAAGCATGCCATTCGGTTCTAGATGCTTTGTAACAGATTCATGTAGTGCTTATGAAGGCATTATGAAGGCTTTATGAAGCCTTTTAAACTGAAGTCATTTAAAGGGCACCCACATTTGTATTGCCTCATTAACATACATTCAACATAAATCACTGACTTCCATGTGCACAAACATAGCCTTGTCCTACCAACAGAACCTGAAAATGAAATCCAGTGGGAGAAAGTGGGAGGGTTGAGTGAGACTACAAATTCAAAGATCACCTACTTTTCTACACTCAAGGGAGAGAAAAACATAGGTAGGTTGTTGCTTGCTAGTAAATAAATAAATCAGTCTTTTGTTTTTATAAGGTTGGATGTGACTGACTCGTCATAAATTATTCAACAGCAGTCGACAAGGTTGTTCTGGCTCTGAGGCCTGTTATGCGCTAATGTTATGTCAAATTGACGATGCACCAGTCCTTTCCAACCTGACATGGTATAATTTTATATGGAATCTAGGGGTGCTGGAGGTGCTTCAGCAATAAAGATTTAGCAAAAAAGATATTACTCGTGAACAGAGAGCATAATTTAACCACAGAGGATCAATAGCTTCTAAAAAAAAAATAGCTGTGGATTAAGTTCTATCACCAGATAGACAAAATTTGGGCGGCTCTCACGCCAAATATAGAACAATTTGTTGCATTGTGGCCATAGACATATAATCCATGAAAGGGTTTTGGAACCTCTTACCCTGGAAATGTGACTGTTACGCTGATGGGTACACTAGCAATGGCTGCCAGTCCTGATTTGAATGGGAACTGCCATGTATGGATTATATTTCTATGGTTGGTTGCTGTTGACAGTTTGCCTTTCGCTAATTTCTATACACAATCGCTAGAAAAAGGCATTTGGAAAGCAAAAGAGAAGAATAATATGAAAAGAGAAGACTAATCTGTCTGTCGAAAATATATATATATATCAACAACCTTTAGCGATTTTGAGTGAACAGCATTGTTTTCCAAAGTAGCATGAATGTGTGTGTGTGTGTGTATGTGGGAGCAAAGAGAGAGAGTCAGAGGGCAGAAGGTCAAACTCATGCATCTGTCTATTATCACGTCAGGAGGTCATGACTACAGTGTTGTGTAACACTGTGCAGTTTTAGCCCTTTTCCTATCAGCGTAATTACCAAAGAAAATTTCACTATTTACCAACAACATCACTAAGCAGAGTGGGAGGCCTATGACATAGCTGAGCAACACAATGTTTGCCGGATTTGGAAGGTTTCTGGGTGTCTGGATGCTGTAAAGTGTTTGCACACACTCCTCCTTCCTGCCATGAAAGGTAAATTCTGTAATTTATACCATCCAGTCAAAATCCTCTCTACCCACTTCTCCTGCAGGTTCATTCCTATCCGCATTATACCATAGAAATACATCGTGATTTACACATAACATTACTAAAGTTGGGAGACCTACAGTATGATCTAGCTGACTAACAAAACGGTATGGACGTCAGGAGTTTACAGTTTCCTCCTCTTTCTCCAGATCACCTCTTCCACCCTCTCTCCCTTCTCCTCATCTTCCTCATCTTCCTAATTTTCTTCCTTCTTCTCTTCCTGTCTCTGCTGCTCCCCTTCCTCATCCTCTCCCCCCTAACCCCCCCACTTGCCGCCTCCTCCTCATCTTCCTCCTCCTCTTAACCCCCCTTACTCCCCCCTCCTAACCCCCCTAACTCCCCCCCTCCTAACCCCCCTAACTACCCTCCTCCTCATCTTCCTCCTCCTCCTAACTCCCCTACTCCCCTCCTCATCTTCCTCCTCCTAAAACCCTAATCCCCTCATCATCATCTTCCTCCTCCTCCTAACCCCCCTTACTCCCCTCCTCCTCATCATCTTTCTCCTCCTCCTTACCTCCCTTACTCTTCCTCCTCCTCATCTTCCTCCTCCTCCTAAACCTCTAATCCCCTCCTCCTCATCTTCCTCCTCCTCCTAACCCCCCTTACTCCCCTCCTCCTCATCTTTCTCCTCTTCCTAACCCCCTTACTCCCCTCCTCATCTTCCTCCTCCTAACCCCCCTACTCCTACACCACGTCATGTAGCCCCCAGTGTTCCCAGGCAGGACCGCTAAATCACCTCTCCAAGGTCGCAGCGTACTGCACGGTGAAGCAGCGCTCTCATAATTACCACTGAGGGTAATTAGTTTCCACAGCCCAAGGTCTCCTGTGCTCCTCCACACACCTTTATTCTGTCACCCATGCTCCCTCTACAATACCCTCCACCCAACATGGAGCAATGAAGCCCTGCCTCCACCGAGCCAAGCAGCCCACCACCATCTATTATATGGTCCCCTTTGGAGCTGTGCGTGCGTGTCTGTGTGTCTGTCTGTCTGTGTGTGTGTGTGTGTGTGTGTGTGTGTGTGTGTGTGTGTGTGTGTGTGTGTGTGTCTGTGTGTGTGTGTGTGTGAACATAATGATGTCTCTTCAACTTAAGACAGTAGCACAATGTCAACGAACGACGGAGAAATTCATTAGCCTTCACACAGTTAATGAAAGTCAAAGATTAAGTCAACCGTTCTTAAGAGAGGGGTATTACTCAGGCCGACGGCCGGGGACATCATTAATAAACTGCCTTCTCTTTTTTTGGCTCCCACATGTGGATATCCGTTCATCATTGTGCTGCTTTTTTCTCCTTCACTAACTTTGGTCTTTGCATAGAATTTCTATTTCAGTACCACCCGTTGTTATGAAGGTGAAGATGCATAAGATCAGAGTCCAGCTCTAGGACCCAAAACAGACAGACACACACACACACACACACACACACACACACACACACACGCATGTGAAGGCACTCACAAAAACACACACGTACACGTCTTCAAACATACAATCTTTGAATGAGGATGGTGTAGTTTTATGCTGTTCAAAAGAGCTAAAGATGAAACGGGAGAAGAAAGTAGTACAAATCTCAATACACCCAGTTCTATAGATAGACTCATGCTGACTTGCGATGCAGCCGCATAGCCTCTCGCTTCCCTTCCCTAGAGCTTAACCGCAACCATAAGGCTGCACTTCTCCATTAAAACCTTTGGTAATACACCTGTCACTCGCAGCACCACAGAGACTTCCAAATGTGTTTGCCTCAGCGCTTTTTATCTCCCTTTTTCCCTACTTCCCATACCTTACTACCTGTACTGTGTCACGCCGTCTCTTATTGAGAACCACTCCAGCTAACCTCAGCACCCTGCATCCCATCTGCCCTTCTGCTCACCTCATCAGAGCTGAAACAAGGGCGTGCATCACCGCCGCCACCAAAAAAACAGGAGCACGGAGCAAAGCAACCTTTCTCAAGCCATCCTGCCACCCACTAATGTTCACTGCCATCTGTGGCTAATGCCATCAGCACAAATGTCACCTCGCAAGACCCTCATATTCACACGAACAGAAGGCACTGTTTACTCCTTCCCTCACTCCTCCCTTTCTCTCTCCCTCCCCCTCTTCCTCTGTTAATTCTCCTTAACGACTCTGCCACACCTCATAAAGAGGCAGTGATTAGGTAGCAAAGTCCTCCGATAAACAAACTTTGTTTAGGAAGTGCTGGTATTGACTCCCTGCTACTAACCTCAAGGCAGTCTGACGTTGTGAGGCCCGGACAGAGAGAATTGATTGCTGGAGTGGCTGTTCGTCTGTTGATCAATCGTTGTGATCCGCCGTGGACATGATTTCCTGGGGTCAAGGTAAAATCTAGTGGAAAGTGTGGAAGTTGGCTTTAGTTCTGTCTCAAAATGTCGGTCAGCATTGGCAACAACTCCAGAGGCAAAGCCCAGGGCTGGAGCCCCCACTGGAATTCAATCAAATACCCTCAGTGAACGCACATGCAAACAAATAAAGCACACAGACACAGAACACACACACACACACACACACAGAGAGAGTATGTACAGTATACACAAAAATACACACAAAGCACACACAGACCCACACAAACACACACAAAAAATCATTACCCAGCGTGACGGAACCGAAACCAATTCAAACAAGTCCTTTGGCATAACAGCGCCTATTAAATATGCCAATAGTTCTCTAATAAACATCAAACCATTACAGCATTAGGCATACAATAGGGTATTGACGCCGAGGGGATTTTTCTGTGGATCTACTCAGGACAGGTAGATCAATGGAGCGACTGAGATGGCTGCGTTAGCTGCATCAGAGTGTGTGTCCCCGAAATGGCACCCTATAAATGGCACCCTATTTCCTATATATGGTCAAAAGTAGGGCACTATATAGGGAATAGGGTGCCATTTCAGATGCAGACAGTGTGTCTGTCTTTAATTATCTCCCGTACGCAGGGCCTTAACGAGGCGAAAGACTCCTAATGGGAGATAGGGGGGAGGTTGATGAACCTGGAGGCGGCGTGCCCCGACTTGCCAAGGCCAATGAGAGCAACGCACCGCGCTGGCAGTCACTCACTGGAGTAGACCTGCCTTGCCTGCCGCACCTCCACTGCATGCCAATAAAGCTTGGAGATTTGAATGGAGGGTAAGTGCTGTTTTTTTTCTACCTGTGCATTTTTTTTTTATTGTAGCTTTGTTGACTTTAATACCAATATGTTGAATGATGTCTACTGCAGCACTAAGTAAGGATATTAAGCACCTAGTGAGCATACACTCAAGTATAGTGCATTTGTCTCAAACACCTAGCTTAACCATCACTCTTGAGCACAGTAATGACTAAGCATTGGCATGAAAAGTGGTTCACTGATAACCCATTAGTTTAGGGATAGCAAATAACAAAGTGCACAAAAAACAAATAAATGTTTGCCTCATTACAATGTAATGACTTCCACTAAACATGAAGTATGTTTGGAAAGTAGTAGTATTCATTTTAAAAACCCACACATTTTGCAAAAAGTTTGCTAGGAGCTACAGTTTGGTGCCAACTTTCCATGTTATGTCATTGACCGTTACAGTAGCTAGCTTGGCAATCGTTTGGAGGTAGCATGAAGGCTTCAGCGGGAGTTTTGAACTCACCAAATCCTCACAGATTTATGTGACTCAATCTTCAACAGCAGCAACGGGTGAATTAAGGAGATGGTAATCTTCGGTATTTTACACACGGATAGATTTTGACTTGGTGTTTCAAGTTGTATACGCTTTCATTCCTCCAGTGTCTATCCAGTGGTGCCTTAAAAAATAGAAAAATGTCGGCTGTAGCTTCTCTCCATAGTTTGCATGGCAGACATGTCAGGATTGGCATGACCAAGTCCAAGGTCTGGCTTCCAATTGGCTAGTTGTAGTCTCATCACATTAACAGATAAATTACTATTATTCTGTTACTTGCCCTGGGTTACACTAAAATCTAATCTACACACCACAAACATTGCTGTATGGGTCAATGTCTACAGCTGCATCTGATTTAAATTGACTACACTGATTATCACATTTTTTGTTCATAAAACCATGCCATGATATTGTACTCATCTACTTTCGGGGTGAAATTGAATTGATGTTAAACTGAACCAAAAGTCAAATCATAACTGTCTTAAACTGTATGCGTCTCATTGTCTTGAACTGAAATGGTGGGAAGACCTCCATATGATCTCCATTGAGTTGTTGCTACGCAACGGTTCGCTGTTTGTAGCCTAATTCATTATTGGAAGAATTAACAGCTGCAGTGAGCCAGTCAGACTCAGGAATTGGCCTACAACACACCTGATGCAGTAGCAGCTAGCAAGTATGGATACGATGCATTGTTTATTTTTCTAATCTTGCCTATAGTTTTGATTAAAATCCACTCAAATGGAAAGCAGTTGCTTCTTTACTGAGCAGTGTTTTCACTAACATAACCACAATTGAATTTGATGACGGCCACCGGTGCTTATTAACACCTATTTACTGTTCATAGCAGGCATCCTCACAGCTAGCAGCTACCATCTCTTCCTCTCACTCACACTGGGCCCAATTAACTCCATCTGCTTTACACAAAAGGAATCTAAACCGAAGATTGTCTATTATATCGACAAGATAATCAAGTGACTGCTCTAACGATGAAAATACATGTCATCGAAGATACATGTCACTCATCTTTGTATCTGTGCCATTAAAGTGTCTGTGACAGCAGGGCTATCTCCCTTTTAAAGATGTCCATTTACTTCTTCATTGTCTGATTGGTCCCAAATTATAGGAATCCCCACCCAGTTGATTACTTTAAAGTGGTGGAAGCCCTCAATGTCCATGCTAAAATGGCTTATATCCATGATGAGTCCAGGCACAACTCAACTTATATCAGTGTATTCGTAACAACCTAACCATGGCGAAACTTCTAGTCCATAAAATTGGCCTCACATACAAATTAGGAATTCAATGTTTTGTTGACCAAATTAAACACTCATTGACCTCCATCCATCCAAAAATGCCTCACTTCGTGGGCTTATTTTCATGGACAGAGTCACAGAGGAAGAGGCGAGCGACATTCTATCGGTGTTGTGCCTGTTGTCATAGCGATACATTTGAAGTCAGAAGTTTACATACACCTTAGCCAAATACATTTAATCCTAGTAAAATGTCCCTGTCTTAGGTCAGTTAGGATCACCACTTTATTTTAAGAATGTGAAATGTCAGAATAACAGTAGAGAAAATGTTTTATTTCATCTTTTATTTCTTTCATCACATTCCCAGTGGGTCAGAAGTTTACATACACTCAATTAGTATTTGGTGTAAGTGGTTCCTCCTGACAGAGCTGGTGTAACTGAGTCAGGTTTGTAGGCCTCCTTGCTCGCACACACTTTTTCAGTTTTGCACACAAATGTTCTATAGGATTGAGGGCAGGGCTTTGTGATGGCCACTCCAATACCTTGACTTTGTTGTCCTTAAGCCATTTTGCCACAACTTTGGAAGTTTGCTTGGGGTCATTGTCCATTTGGAAGACCCATTTGCGACCAAGCTTTAACTTCCTGACTGATGTCTTGAGAAATTGCTTTAATATGTCCACATAATTTTCCAATTTCATGATGCCATCTATTTTGTGAAGTGCACCAGTCCCTCCTGCAGCAAAGCACCCCCACAACATGATGCTGCCACCCCAGTGCTTCATGGTTGGTATGGTGTTCTTCGGCTTGCAAGTCGCCTCCAAACATAAGGATGGTCATTATGGCCAAACAGTTCTATTTTTGTTTCATCAGACCAGAAGAAATTTCTCCAAAAAGTACGATCTTTGTCCCCATGTGCAGTTACAAACTGTAGTCTGGCTTTTTGATGGCGGTATTGGAGCAGTGGCATCTTCCTTGATGAGAGGCCTTTAAGGTTATGTTGAAATAGGACTTGTTTTACTGTGGATATAGACACTTATGTACATGTTTCCTCCAGCATCTTCACAAGGTCCTTTGCTGTTGTACTGGGATTGATTTGCACTTTTCGCACCAAGTACGTTCATCTCTAGGAGACAGAACGCGTCTCCTTCCTGAATGGTAAGATGGCAGCGTGGTCCCATGGTGTTTATACTTGCATACTATTGTTTGTACAGATGAACGTGGTACCTTCAGGCGTTTGGAAATTGCTCCCAAGGATGAACCAGACTTGAGGAAGTCTACAATTTATTTTCTGAGGTCTTGGCTGATTTCTTTGGATTTTCCCACGATGTCAATGAAAGAGGCACTGAGTTTGAAGGTAGGCCTTGAAATACAGCCACAGGTACACCTCCAATTGACTCAAATGATGTAAATTAGCAGAAGCTTCTAAAGCCATGACATACTTTTCTGGAATTTTCCAAGCTGTTTAAAGGCACAGTCAACTTACTGTATGAACATTTCTGACCCACTGGAATCAATCTGTCTGTAAACAATTGTTGGAAAAATGTCTTGTATCATGCACAAAGTAGATGTCCTAACCGACTTGCCAAAACTATAGTTTGTTTACAAGAAATGTATGGAGTGGTTGAAAAATGAGTTTTAATGACTCCAACCTACGTGTATGTAAACTACCGACTTCAACTGTAGATAGACGACTCATTGTGGATATAACCCGTTTTAGCATAGACCTTGCTCTTGAGTGCTTCCACCATTTTAAAGTAGTCAAATGGTTGGGGATTTCTATGAGTTGGGAGCAATCAGCCGATGAAGAAGAAAATTGACTACTTTAATATGGAGATAGCCTAATAGCACTGCCATGTCACATGGCACAGATACAAAGATGAGTCATCTATATAATTATATGCTTTGCTGTTCAAATGCATACTATCTGCCCTCTCATTGGCTAGAATGGTCCCACCTGATCTTGCCTCCTCCCACCTGGACATGCATTTCCATTGTAAGTAGCTGTCACTTGACTATCTTGACAATATAATAGACAATCTTTGGCAGAATAAAACCTCTCGCCTCACCTCTTCCTCTCTGCTAAAACCCAGATGTGTGTTCACCAATCCAATGTACTGTTCACTAATATAGAGGTACGTTCAGCATACAAAATGCCATGTGGTGGTGTCAAGTTGGGGATCAAGGGTGTTTGAAATGACCAACACTTTAGGACTGGATCAGATTCAGTCCTAAAGTGACTCATCCATTTGACTCATCCATTGACTAAAGTGACTCATCCATTTTTTAGCATCTGTCTTTCCCACACTCTGTCACACTTCTCTTTCTTTCCATCTGCTTTTTTTGTGTTCTCTGTTTTATATCTCCTCCAGCCTCTCTCTCGCTCTCTCTCGCACTCTCTCTCTTGCTCATCTTCCAGGTCCTGAGCTCAGTCTACCATTACTCACTGACCTTGGAAACTGACCAAACTGCAGCAGTTATTTATGCCACCATTCATTTCAGTCATTTTGGTTAATTCATTTATATTATTACCCCATAACTTTATTGAGTGTTTTGCAGTCCCACTGCTCAACAGTGACCTTCCAAGGAGGTTGAGCCAAGCAATGTTCCCCTCAAAGCCATAATCACATCACTGTGAAAGCACTGTAACAATTTACAGTATGTATTAATATGGGAAACTATTATTTGCCCTGTAATTTGTTGCTTGACTTTATGGAAACAGAATAAATGAAGCAAGGCTCCTTCTAAAGAGTAACATGTTCTGGAAATTAGGACACATGATTAAAACAAAAGGCTGGAGGGGTGACTGACAGCACACAGGATCAGTGTAAGACATACACCCTGAAAACATGCTCCAAGGCTCAGTGATAAGCCTACTATAGTTAGCATTAGCACATAGTTTAGCGTCATTACCATTCATTCAGGTCCCCAGGGTGCAGCTAAGGAGCTTAAGGTGTATCCTCTTCGTCTCTAGAGCCCGATACAGTGTATCAACCAATGACATCAGCGTTAGGCTCTACAATCAGGGTTTTACAGCCCACATCTCGCAGTAGTGTCACCTCTATCCTCTAATCCCACTATAACTTAGATTGTATTTACCTCTGTGACAGGTGAGCGATAGCAGCCTGATTAGAGCAGTAAATACCATCTGTGCTTTCGGTTCTGCCCCTCAAGATAATAACATGAACAAAGTTTCCCTTCAGTGAGTTAGAGCCTCATCCAACCCCTCAATATTATGTTTCATCCCTCCGGTGAACCTTAGAGTTTCACATACAGTGGGGAATACACGTTGACACACACACACACACACACACACACACTTGCGAGCACACTCTGAGACTCACACACACACAGGCATGCAATCACACTCACACAACGTCGACTCGGTACTGGTGCTCCCTGTATATAGCAATGTTATTTTTACTCACCATTGTTATTGTAAATCATTTGCGTCACTATTTCAATATTTAATCAACATTTTATCTTTAACTCAAGCATTTTTGGAAAAGGACCTATAATCAAGCATTTCACTGTTAGTCTACGCCTGTTGTTTAAAAAGCATGTGACAATTACAATTTGATTTGATTTGACACTTGCAAGCACACTCTGAGACACACAAACACACAAAAGGTTATTGGTTGTCCAGAAGGCCTGTAATAAGCTCAGCCAGGGATATTGTGGTGGGATGGTAAGGTATTAAAGGGAGGGCAATGGTTACTATTAGAATCTGAATGAGGCAGTCTGCTCCTTTTACATACTGCTGAGGGAGGCTGAGGGAGGGAGAGAGACTTGGCACCATCTTATGGGTCACTACAGCTGAAGAAATTCGATTAGAGGCAATATTAGGAGGTATATGGAGGTGTGTGTGTTTGTGTGTGTAGATGTCTGTGTATGTGCACTTGTGTGTGTGTGTGTGTGTGTGTGTGTGTGTGTGTGTGTGTGTGTGTGTGTGTGTGTGTGTGTGTGTGTGCGTGTGTGTGTGTGTGTATGTGAAAAATGGCCCGGAGACTTCATTATCAGTAACAGCATAAGCACTTTGATTTGATCTGTTTGTCGACAACACTCTACCCACTAAGCATGACTCATCAAAAGGAATCAAAATGTTAGATCAGCCCAAGCAAATTATGTTCTGTCATGTCAGCTGTTTGTGCTGTTGATGTAATGAGATAAGGTTAATTAGGAAGACTATCATCTGAGGAGAGTGATTTGAAGCCCTATGGATCCTAAAAAACATTGTCAAAAGCAATACGGTGGATGCAATGTCAGAGTGGTCCACACAAAACTACCAAGGACCGATTCCTAATTCCAGATCCATATGGGTAACTAAACATTTTAGGGTTATGGTTAATGATTTACTCATCCAGATCTCAAGGTAGGATTCTGGTGGCGAAGAGTCTATGGAGATCCACATGAGCCTGGTGGCTTTCCATTGCTACTAACATACTATAATACATGCTGCTTACATCAATCCAGTTCTCACAAATATTACAAAATGCTCTAATTTACATCTCCACATGTCATTTCTACCTGCCAGTGACTCAGTCTCCATCTGTTTTTAAAGGCCACATGAAAAACTATGATTCATCATAACATCCACCATTTTACATGGGAAGAGAGAAACACTCATGAAGCTACTGTATTGTATTTTAGGTCGGTTCAGAAGTAGAATATGAGAATCTGCTTCGTACAGCGTGCAATGGGGAAGATAAATCAACACTGACAGATGGGAAGATGATGAAGCACTGATTGGATGCTGAGTTACAAATGACTAGGTAACAAGCTTAGAGCCCATAGCAACACTCATGTTAACCAAGAACTCTCTCAGCCAAACCCAACCGAGAGTTCAAGAAGTCCCGCCTCCCAACGCCATCCAACCAATGAATCAACAGAGACCAACACTTTGATTTATTCTGGCAAAAAGGGTCTGGTAAAGATGATACTTAAAAAGTAGAAAAGGATAAAATGATGACGTGTGAGCAGCACTGTGTTGTTTTTGAGTTCGAGCCAAGTCTTGGTTCTTTCTTTTCATGAAAAGGCAACATTTTAAGGAAAATTGCTTCCTGAAATTGAAGCGGGGTTGACGTTTCAAGGATTTCTTTATTACTTTATTTTCTCGTTCTTTATTTCGGAATGGCAGGGGTAAAAAAGGGGATCTTGGATCTGACAACCGTGCAGCTGTGATAACAAGGCAGTCTTAAAATGGCTGCTTCCCGTCCTAATGTTCCTCTATACAAGCCCTTATCTCAATCAGTTTCCCTGTGTTGTGTTCTGTTGTAGTACCCAGCGTGGGCTGTGTTTCTCTGCAGTGTCGCCGCTCGCTGCCTCCATGTTGCAGTTTCAACACCCTAATGTGAAAGTCTTACTGCCTATAAACAAATTCCCAATGTAAACGCTAAGTGTTTCTCCTTTAGGAAGTGACTCTGTTTATGCTATGATGTTTCCAAATCAACCATGTCTTCATTTTCCAACCCAATCCACCCCTGCTTCTTCTCTACCTCTACTCCCTATTCCTTCTCATTCTTTCTAATCATACACCATCTTTAAATTCTTGTCCCTCTTTGCCTTAATGAGGCCCTACACAAGCATTACGTGATAGAGATAGAGAGCTAATGAGTAATGGCCTTACATGTGTCAAGCTGTTAGATAGTCATCGTTCCTGGAAGACCAGTGGGAGTGGGTTAGGATATCACAACCTCTTTAATCACCATGGTCTGGTCTGGACTGCTGTCTTATCAAGACTACCAGGCTGGGTCCACTTTGTTGTGGCTCAGCGTGGAGGGAAGCATCTACGGAATGCTTACAAATGCAACACAACGTGTACGTGGGTGCGGTGAGTGCGTGCGTGGCGTGCGCCTGCGTGCGTGTGTGTGCAGGTTAACTTGAACACCTGAGTGTACATCTGCACCTGTGAATTGGCATTTGGTGGAGAGGCTGGCTACTTGGATAAGACCAGCTGAGAAGCTTTGTTCTCTGAGCCCTCAGCAGTTTCTCTCTCTCCATTCTCTCTCTCTCTCTCTCTCTCTCTCTCTCTCTCTCTCTCTCTCATCTTCTCTCCCCCACTCACTATCTCATCAGTTCTCTCCCCATTCTTTCTCTATCTCTCCCTTTCTCTCCCCAGCTTTCTCTCTCCCTCTCTCTCTCTCTCTCTCTCTCATCTTCTGTCCCCCACTCGCTATCTCCCCAGCCTTGTCTGTCTCTCTCTCTCGCTCTCTCTCACTCTTCTTTCCTATTCTCTTCCCCCCTCTCTCTCTCTCTCTCTCTCTCTCTCTCTCTCTCTCTCTCTCTCTCGCCCTCCTGCTCCCTCTTCTATCTTCTCTCATATCCCTAAATTTTTCCATAAACACGCTTCTGTGCAATTAAGTGGACTGTAATTGTGAGAGGCTGTCTCTCCGGAGCATGAAGACATTTATTATCTCCCCCTTTCCTCCCAGATTTCCTCATCATGTTCACAATCTCGCCTGGGAAATAGAGAGAGCTCTTCAGATGGCTCAACACACACACACACACACACACACACACACACACACACAGACACACTGGTGTTGAGAGAGAGGCTTGTCTGGGAGCTGAGATGACGACTTATTTCAGAGCGCTAAGACAGGGCGAAGGGGGACTTGGAAATGATGCCTGGACGTCACACCAAAACAACAGTCTCTTCATCTTGGCTCCACACAGAGCTAAGTGCTTTGTTATTCCATTTCAACTATCTATTCTGCCATTGCACTCAGTCTATGGAGGCCTCTCTGATACTTATGAATGATGGGTTCAATGCTTGACTCACACTCTAAATAGAGATTGTATTTGCTACATTGAAGACTTTGGAGTTGGTACTCATGATAAGATCACAAAGGATAGCTGATTGGTTAAGGTACATTTAATGCTGCCGGACAGGTAAAAGCATAAAAACAGACAATGCACAGATAATATTGTTGGATATGGACTATGCATTGGCAATAGTGCTTCTCGTAAATAACCTTCGACTTTCTCATTTACCTGCTATTGTGTGAAATAACATGGACTAAATCAGATTAACAATTGCGAGGCTATTGAAATAATCAGAACAAACGTCTGCAATCAGTTTGCATTGTGATTCATTGTGGTTGTCCGACAACGGTTTCTGCCAAGGTGAATGACAACCAAATTGGAGGGTAATTTGTTACTAAGTGTCATGGAAAGACAGGTGAAAGTGAAGTGTCATCTGAAATAGTGTTTTATCCAGGTGCTTAAATGGTCTTTGAGCATGTAAAATGCTAATGTGAGTCCAAAGGCACAGAGTAATAGGTGCAATTTGAATGGAACGTTCCGGCCTTTTATATGCGATTAGCTTTTGTGTGCCGCTCTTTCTCCCAGGTGTGTATACATTTCTCTGTCATTTCTTTCTTTCATTTCTTTCTGCCAACCCCAGGAAGTCAAGAAGACTAATTCCATTCTAGTTGAATGTTCACGTACTAGCTAATCCTTGCTCTATAATTCAATCTGAATTTGTAGATGATGCACGGAGACGATTTTGAGGATTTGAGTTTTGCAAATGATATGGGAAAAAATGCTCACGTTAAATCCATCTATGGTTTTCAAGAAGCACAACTTGTCTGTCCAAAACTTCATAATAGTTTTGCTTTGGTCTTCCAACAACGTCTTGGAGGAAACGGCGCAATAGCCTCTCTAACTGAGACATGCAAAGGTTATATCATTAGCCTCCCACTGGACACAAACGTAATTTCAACGTTTAGTTTTGATTTGCATTTGGTTGAGTTCTCAACTAACGTGAGTACAATGTGAAATCAACAGATTGCCTCCATATCATTGGATATAGGTTTTTAAAAAATTACATTGATTCAACGTCATTACATTGACATTGACATGGAAAAAACATTGATTCTTCCCTTTTTTATCCGGTGGGATATATCCCTGGTATAGCAACACCTCTCTGCTTTGGATGCACTCAAAAATGCAATGCTACTCAAAGAATGTTCCAGAGGTATCAAGTTATGGTACTGCATGTATTTCATCAAATGCTCTTCAGTCAAACAACCAATAATATTGCACACCTCTGGTTCTTTTCCTGAGTTTGGTCCGGACTGCAATCTCACCTGCAGCAAACCGCATCATGGTACGAATGGAATCGGACCAAGAGCACCCTATTTGAGCGAACCAGAGGTGCGTTGTTTAGTGTGCTCAAGAGTGCTTATAGAGTGTTCACACCAGTCCAAACCAACTGAAAAAGGGGGAAAACCCGCCAGAGTTCAGAAAAAAAGCTCCAAACCAGTTTGGTGTGAAAGCCACCTAAAACCAACCAAATAAAATGTTCATACTTTGGATTGCGGTACATCTATGCTCTCACACCTGCACGTCTTAAATAGCATAGACTGCACCCACTTTCCATGAATCTCCTGGTACCTTATTGACTAATGATTTTTTTAATATCCTCAACCAAGTTACACCTTTCGGGTCACGGCCTGGTCTTTTCCGGTCCCTTCCCATACTTCCATTCCTTATCTACTTTTCATAATCCACAGATCCCCATTTCCTAAAACAACACTCGACCCGGTCAATTAAGACACATTTACTTTCCTTCATTCTGAATCTGGTTCATTTCCTAAGCCAAAAGACAGTATAGTGCACTACTAATGAGGAGTGCCCTATGGGCCCTGCTCAAAAGTAGTGCACTATAAAATAGGGTGCCAACTGGGTCGCAGTTTTGGAGACTGACCTGACACAGACCAGGCCTGGTGTAACGACGCCGTTTGACTCAGCAGTATATAAAGAGCCTGAACTCTGGGTGTTTTAAGAGTCTCTCAATCAGGCTATGTTTAGGTCTCCCAGGCCCCGGCTCTGTGGCCAAGACGCCAAAGCCCGTCTATAATGTGAATATTCTGGTTAGGAGGTTGAGGGCAAGAAGGATGCGGCACAGTGAGCCTGCTTTGTGTCGAGTCAGAGCAACAACGCACGTCGACGCCCTTACACAGTCCAGCTGTATCCACTGAAGGGAAACAGGCACTCTTTATTGTACTCCTTATCTCCTCCTTTCTCTCCTCGTTTCTGTACCTCTTACACCCACAGGTAGAGAGAGACACAGCTGCGTGGCCGGTCAGGATGAGTATAGCTTGAGATGAGAGCCATGCTGTAGATGTTGTTTATAGCCTAGAGCTAATCAATGAAATTACTGACATTCATTAATAAGGCTTACATATTTCCATGTAATTTTACAACACAGACAGACACTGAGTATACCAAACATTAGGAACCATCCTTGATACAACACGGGAAACTGTTGAGCGTGAAATTGTCTGAAGGCTTTAAACAAAATCCATCTTTAACCCGTCTCCTCCCCTTCATCTACACTTATAGAAGTGTATTCATACAAGTGACATCAATAAGGGATCATAGCTTTCACCTGGATTCACCTGGTCAGTCTATGGCATGGAAAGAGCATGTGTTCATAATGTTTTGTACACTCACTGTATATTCTATGTGGGCCTGGATTTGCTGACATTGAAAACGCTAATGGACAACTGTGTGACGGAGTGACGGACTATCTCAAGCTGGAGGTGATTCGGTGAATATCCGTGACAATCCAGAGTAGAAGAGCATTGAGTTCAGCAAGGAGTAAAGCCTGGATGAATCCAAACTACAGCAGAGATGTGTTTCTTGAAATGTGTTTTTTCTCTGTTAGTATCCACCATAGGGAGAACAGCCTTGGAGTTTTCTTACACACATACACAGTTTTCTTGCACACACACGCACACACACACACACACACACACACACACACACACACACACACACACACACACACACACACACACACACACATACATACACACAATCTGGTGGTGTGTCTCCCTCCGCCCTGTACCCGCGAGGTGTAAATGGTGTGTAATGGGGTGTGTCAGACCCTTGTAACAGCCCATTAGGCACGTGGAGTGAGTTAATCTGATCTAACGTCTCTCTCCACAATAAAGCATCCACTGCCATCCCCGGGTGTCGCGTAGGGCCGGGCAGGACGGGATGGGGGTCACCAGAAAGAAAGGGAGAGCTGTATACAGTTTGACACCTCTCCTAGAATAAACCAGATCCATATACCGCATCTGAAAGTGAAGTTTGAAATTATTCCACACTCTCTCATGCATTGCCTCATGCAACTGTCCCAGTGGGTGTGTGGACGCTGCTACCAACCACCCATCACGAGAGGTGATTGTCAATGCTTTCCACACTTATGGCCAAATCCCTTTTTGTAATCCTAGCCCCGGAACTCAAAATAAACCCCCTTTTACGTGCATTGCCCGTACATTCAGTTCTAGGTCTCACGTACACACACTCCTGGACAAATACACACACGCAACCCATTTACACCCCTTACACGCCACACACTGTCTCCCTTTATGTGGTGAATGAAATGAAATTCAAACAGCGGACCAATTCCCAGGCCAGCCTTCGAGGTTAAGAGCTTGCAGACGCCCGGGTTCAGTTACATCAAGTCAAATGTATATTTTTCATAAGGGCAAACGTTGGACATGTCAGGCAAGACAAATATTTTTGGAATATATTTCTCAAAACATGTAATTATCTTCATGAAGGAGGTTTCATTTATTAGTGAGAGGAGGGTAATGAAAACAAGGGCATGGCATCGCGGCTTCTGAAAACAGAAAGAAAGTGAGAGAGGGGGGGGAGGGAGAGAGAGAGAGAAAGTTTAAAAAAAGAGAGCCTGACTGTCTCTTTCCTTTCCCCTCCACTCAGCAGTTTCTCCAGATGCCATCGGTTATACAGGCAGTCTGTTGGTTTCTGGTGCTCTAGATGCATTCCACCCCTCTTCATCTGTAAATGTCAGCTAACTCCTGGAGGACAAGAGAGCAGCTTGACATGAAAATGAAGCTCTTTGGCCACGCACACCAGTGGTGGGTTTGGCGTCGAAATGAGAATGCATATGCAGAAAAGAACCTCATACCTACTATAGAAATGATCCCTCACAATGTTTTATCCAACTCATAAAACATTTTAGAAAAAGGCTCAAGGCCATTATCCTCATAAGGTGAGGTATTGAAAGGAACTGAAAACAGGGGTGTCAATAATTTTGACCAGTGCCTTTTTGAGGACAATTTTTATTACTTGTTAAACAAAATCTCTTTATCTGAGCAACTGGTATCATTTACACATTTTTTGGAGCATACAATGATGCTCAGGATTTGAATTATTTATTTTATAAATTCATTTTTGTCCGTCTTTCTCAAGGGTCTCAATAATTTCAGGCCCCAGTCTGTGTGTGCTTGTGCATGCGTGTGTGCGCGTGCGTGCGTGTGTGCGGGTGCGTGAAGGAGAAAAAAGAGAGAGAGAGAGAGGGGCTGGAGAAACCGCTGAACGGTTTGAGAACATCGGTAATGTACAGCTGTATAACTGACCACGTTTTGTGGTCAATACAGATGGCTGATGCATCACACTTTACCCTTGAGGTCAATGGGGGTGGGTCATCTCTATCAACCCTTGTGCATTATTCTGATTTGTATCAGTATGTATTCAAATGCGTCACTGCAAACAACCAGGGGTGGATTGTGTACTGAAATATTATACTCAAGTCGAATTACTGTTACTTTAATAAAATTTTACTCAAGTAAAAGTTTTTTTTTTTTAAATAGCTCATTTAAAAACTACCCAGAGTCAATGTAATTGTTACTTTTAACTTTTAAAATGAAAACATTGACCTTGATAACTAGATCATTTTGCTAAGGTTACTTGAACATTGTCACAGATTATCTTTTCCGTGCATTAAATTGAAAAATGAAGCGAGTAAATGAATGTGCAGTAGGAACTAAGTTCATTTATGAGTTGCATTACATTTACAAAAAAAAAAATAAGGATCTGTCAAAAACGTGCTATTTACATTTGAAAATAACAAAATACAAATTCACTCACTCCATTATTCCCTTACTCACTTACTTCCTCTTTCCCTCACTCACACACTCCTTCTTTTCACAGACTGACCAGGGGTGGAAAGAGTAATGCAATATCCTACTCAAGTAGAAGTACTGTTCATTTGAATGAAATTGTACTCGTGTAGAAGTAAAATGACTGAATTTGAAAAATACTCAAAAAGTACAAGTCCTTCAAAAAGCTACTCAATAACAGTAATGAGAGTAGTTGTAATTAGTAACTTTTTTTTTTACACCTCTGCAACCCACCCATTAAACTCTGCTCTGTCGGGTCCTTCTTCTATCATGGTCAGCCAACTGTTCTCTGTTTTATTGCTCTGTGTGGGAGTATTGTTTTTCAACGCACAGTAACTGAGGTTAATGTGATCCTCCAACAATGGTGCGGTAGGTTTGTAAAAAGCTAAGTGTGTGTGATGGTTGTTGCGAGGGCTTGGTGGTGGATTTGTTGGGTAATTGCTTCCAGAGCTCCCTGAGGAATAATTTGGACTCCAAATATCTGCTTCTAGGTTCTCAGACCAGAGGAACTGTCCAAATTATTTTCACGGAAGGGAAACATTTAGGAGACCATGGTGGTGTGGGTAAAATGTCTGAGTGTGTTTTTGCATGCGTGTGGGCATGTGTTTACATGAATGTGTGTATTATTGTGAAGCCTTGCACTGTAAAGATGGTGAAAAGTTGCCGCTGCAGTGGACAGCTGCCATCTTACAGGCTCCTGACCAATTCTGCTCTGCTATTGAGATTTTTTTACGCTCAAATTATTGTACATACTGTAATATTTCCACCACCAGTTCCTATGAACGAAAACAGCTTCTTGGAATCAGAACAGTGATCACTAACCTCGATTTGGATGAAGCAATATACTTCAACAGCTCGGCAACTGTGGATGTACTGCTCATTCCAGACCAGGCCCTAATCCCCGGGACTCGAAAGAGGAAGAGACGGCGCAAGAGAGGAAAACGAGCGGGCTCCCTGGCTACATCGGTGGGCAAATAAACCCCCCCCACCCCCCACCCCCCCCGTTCTATTAGCCAACTTACAATCACTAGAGAACAAACTGGACGAGCTCTGTCGAGACTATCCTACGGGACCTGAAGAACTGTAAAATCCTATGTTCCTTGTGAACAAGGACAGTATACATCTAGCTGGTTTTTCTATGCATCTTCAAGACCAAACGGAAGGTTAAGGGGGAGGTGTGTGTTTCATTGTTAACAACAGCTGGTGCGTAATCTCTAATGTTAAGGAATTCTCAAGGTTTAGCTCGCCTGAGTTAGAATACCTCATGATAAGCTGCATGATAAGCTGCAGATCATACTATTTACCGAATGTATTTGTAGCACAAACCAATGCTGGTACTAAGACCGCACTCAACAAGCTGTATAGGACTGTTCACACTGCTATGCTTTATCTTGGCCAGGTCGCAGTTGCAAATGAGAACTTGTTCTCAACTAGCCTACCTTGTTAAATAAAGGTGAAATAAAAATTAAATTAAATGTAAAAAATAAAAATAAAAAAGGACCATAACCCCAAAAAAGTAGTCACATCCAGAGGCAGGTTCCTAGTGGCCAGTGATTTCAATGCAGGGAAACCACATTTTCACCATCATGTCACCTGTGCAAACTCTAGATCACCTTTACTCCACACACAGAAACACCTACAAAGCCATCCCTCGCCCTCCATTTGGAAAAACTGAACATAACTCTATCTTCCTTCATCCTGCTTACAAGCAAAAACTCAAACAGGAAGTACCAGTGACGCCCTCAATAAGGAAGTGGTGCTATGAAGCAGACGCTAAGCTACAGGACTAGCACAGACTGGTATATGTTGTGGGATTCATCCGTTAACATTGAGGAGTTTACCAACTCAGTCACCAGCTTCATTAATAAGTGCATCAATGGCGTCGTCCCCACAGTGACCGTCAATTAGAAGCCATGGATTACAAGACCTTTAATAAACAGGTTAATATTCACAAGGTAGCGGGGGCCAGACTGATTGCCAGGATGCGTACTTGGAGCATGTGGTGACCAGCTGGCAAGTGTCTTCACCGACAATGTCAATCTCTCCCTGACACAGTCCTTAATACCTACATGTTTCAAGAAGACCACTGTGAACAAGAACTCCACGCAGCACAAACATCTGTAGCCATGAAATGCTTTGAAAGGCTGGTCATGACTCACATCAACACCATCATCCCAGACACCCTGGACCTACTCCAAATCGCATACCGCCAAAACAGATCCACAGATGACTCAATCTCTATTACACTCCACACTGCCCTCTCCCACCTGGAAAAGAGAATGCTGTGAGGATGCTGTTCATTGACTAAAGCTCTAAAGTGTTCAATACCACAGTGCCCTCCAAACTCATCACTAAGCTCAGGACCCTCGGACTGGATCCTGGGGTTCTTGACAGACTGTCTCCAGGTGGTGGGAGTAGGCAACAACACATCTGCCACGCTGACCCTCAACACGGGGGCCCCTCAAGGGTCCGTGCTTAGTCCCCTCCTGTACTCCCAGTTAGTCCCCTCCTGTACTCACAGCCTATAGGGAGGAGGTCAGTGACCTGGCAGTGTGGTGCAAGGACAACTGTGTCTCCCTCAATGTCAGCAAGAAAAAGAAGCTGAAGCACATTGATGGGGATGGGGCTGTAGTGGAGCAGGTAGGGAGCTTTGGTGTCCACATCCCTAAGGAATTATCATGGTCCACACACACCAACATAATCGTTAAGAAGGCACAATAACGCCTCTTCAGGAGGCTGTAAATATTTTGGTATGATCCTCCAAAAGTTCTACAGCTGAACCATTGAGAACATCTTGACTGGCTTCATCACCGCTTGGTATGGCAACTGCTTGGCATCCGACAGCAAGGCACCACTGAAGGTCACTGCCCTCCAGGACCTCTATACCAGGCGGTGTCAGAGGAAGGCCCTAAAAATGGTCAAAAACTTCAGCCACCCAAGTCATAGACTGTTTTCTCTGGTACCGCATGACAAGTGGTACCGCTGCACCAAGTCTGGAACCAACAGGAACCTGAACAGCTTCTATCCCCAAGCCATAATACTGCTAAATAGTTAGTTAAATAGTTGGACAATAGCTACCCGGACTATCTGCATTGACCCTTTTGCACTAACTCTGTTGACTCATCACATGTGCTGCTACTCTTTTGTATATATTCTGTTGCTTAGTCACTTTATTCCTACCTATATGTACATAAAATGTATCTACCTCAATTACCTCGTACTGCTGCACATCGACTTGGTACTGGTACCATTTCACTGTTAGTCTACACCTGTTGTTTACTAAGCAAGTGAAAAATGCAATTTGATTTGAGTTGTATCTATGTACAAATACGAATTTGATTAGTGTGACAGAGATCAAATCTAAGTGTGTATGTGCACGTCTGTATGTGTGCTTTCATGTGTGTGTGTGGGGGGGGGGGGGGGGGGGGGGGTTGCTAGCTGAGAGGCCTTCTGTAGTTCTCTCACTCAAACTCAAATTATACATGTTTGGAAGGTCCAACATAAAGACAACATTTTTACAACTCTTAATGCTCTGATGCAGAAGTAATATCTACACTTTTGTAGATTTTTCCCCAAGTGCCGTTTAATTGGCTGTCGCCTTGGTAAGACGTTCTTTAAATTGTGCCTTTTTCACGATTTCCTTCAATTCCACTCCCCTTTCTCCTGATAAAGTCATACAAAGAAACGGGTCCAATTATGGAAATCAGCTCATTCCTTAAACATTGTTTGAGCAGCACAATTAAATATGACTCACATTATCACCCTGGCCAGGATTAATAATAAGCCCTCTCCTATATGGGGGAAGGATTAAAATGTCACACACAATCATCTTTGTTTGGAGATAACATTTCAAAAATCCTTATAGCTAGAGAGGGAGAGAGGAAGAGAGGGAGAGGGAGAGAGAGGGAGACACAGAGGGAAATAGAGAGAGGGAGGGAAGAGCAGAGAGAGAGAGAGAGAAAGAGAGAGAGAGGGAGAGCGAGAGAGAGAGAGAGAGAGAGAGAGGGCGACACAGAGGGAAAATAGAGAGAGGGAGGGAAGAGCAGAGAGAGAGAAAGAGGGAGGGAGAGAGAGAGAGAGAGAGAGAGAGAGGGCGACACAGAGGGAAAATAGAGAGAGGGAGGGAAGAGCAGAGAGAGGGAGGGAGAGCGAGAGGGAAGGGAGGAGGAGACAAAACATCTCATATTTTCATTTTGATTGGGTTTTTATGCGTGGGCATACAGCTGCCAGTACAGCTGTTTGGTGAATTAACAAGAAAGGTCTGAAAATCATTATTTCTTTTTTAGGGAGGATGAAAAATGAGAAGAAAAATAATCCTCACCACCGGGCACATCTCCTTCTCACTTGGCTGAAATTGATATGGTAACAACGACAAAAAAAAAGCTTGTCTGGTAAAAAATGTCAATTGTTTTTTGTTTAACCGTCAAGCTACCAACTGGGGTCATTTTGAACCCAGAGGCATATTTTTTAACATAGCCCAAAGGTTTTTAATTTCATTCTTAAAAATTATAATGACTGTCAATCAACCTGTTCTTAACAAATCAAAATCATTGTTTAGTTTTTCTATATCAATATGGACTCCCCAATTGGTAGTTACAGTCTTGTCCCATTGCTCCAACTCCCCTACGGACTTGGGAGAGGCGAAGGTCGAGAGCCATGCATCCTCTGAAACACAACCCTGTCAATCCACACTGCTTCTTGACACACTGCTCGATTAACCGGGAAGCCAGCCGCACCAATGTGTCGGAGGGAACACCGTCCAGCTGGTGACCATTGTCAGCTTGCAGGCGCCCAGCCCACCACAAGAAGTCGCTGGTGCACGATGGAACAAGGAAATCTTGGCCAGCCAAACCCTCCCAAAACCTGTATGATGCTGGGCCAATTGTGCAGCCAGCTGTGACACAGCCTGGGATCGAACCCGGCACTGTAGTGACACCTCAAGCACTGCGATGCAGAGCCTTAGACCGCTGCGCCACTCGGGACTGCTTTTCATTGACTACAGTTCAGCGTTCAAGACCATAGTGCCCACAAAGCTCATTGCTAAGCTAAGAACCATGGGACTAAACACCTCCCTCTGCAACTGGAACCTGGACCTCCTGACGGGCCACCCTCAGATGATAAGGGTAGGCAACCACACTGATCCTCAACACTGGAGCCCCTCAAGGGTGTGTGCTTGGTTCCCTCCTGTACTCCTTGTTCACCCACGACTGCATGGCCTCCAACGACTCCAACACCATCATTAAGTTTGCTGACGAAACAACTGTGGTAGGCCTGACTACTGACAATGATGAGACAGCCTATAGGGAGGAGGTCAGAGATTTGGCAGTTTGGTACCAGGACAACAACCTCTCCCTCAATGTGAGCAACACAAAGAAGCTGATCGTGGACTACAGGAAAAGGCGGGCCGAACAAGCCCCCATTAACATCGACGGGGCTGTAGTGGAGCGGGTCGAGAGTTTCAAGTTCCTTGGTGTCCACATCACCAACAAACTATCATGGTCCAAACACACCAAGACAGTTGTGAAGAGGACATGACAACACCTTTTCCCCCTCAGGAGACTGAAAAGATTTGGAATGGGCACCCACATCCTCAAAAATGTCTATGGCTGCACCATCGAGAGCACTGGTTGCATCACCGCCTGGTATGGCAACTGATTGTAACTACAGAGCGTAGTGCGCACGGCCCAGTTCATCACTGAGGCCATGCTTCCTGCCATACAGAACCTATATATTAGGCGGTGTCAGAGGAAAGCCCAAAAAATTGTCAAAGACTCCAGTAACTCAAATTATAGACTGCTCTCTCTGCTAACACATGGCAAGCGGTACCGGAGCGCCAAGTCTAGGACCAAAAAGCTCCTTAACAACATATACCCCAATGCCATAAGACTGCTGAAGAATTAATCAAATGGCCACCCGGACTATTTACACTGTGTTACTTTTTCATATTTTTTACTTGTTTATTTGGTAAAATGTTTACCAAATTTACTTAACTCTCTTTCTTGAACTGCATTGTTGGTTAATGGCAAAAGTTACAGGTAAATTCCTTCAGGAATACAGACATGACCGACTCATCTTCAATGCAGCATCATAAACTCTGACATGTTTACTGTTTGAAAAGTTTCCTTGAAGATGTCACCTGGGGAGTACACATTAAGGTTGCTGCAGGTGATAATAGAACATATGAGTCATGGAGGAATATATGTTCATGCCTGTTACCACCATGCCCACTCAGATCATCTAATACAACACTAGTCTTAGACAAATACAAATGTGTTTGTATTTCAGTGAGTTGCTCCAATAATTTATGAATTTAAAATAACCATCTACATATTGAAGAAGCCTTTCTACATTATTACACTAGCTGTTCAATGATATCAGAAGGTAATGTTTACACAATTAGGATTGCTGCCAGCCATCGAACACAATTGCAATAGGAATTGCTTCTGTAGTATTCTTTGTTAGTTAGGGTGCTGGTTGGTATGTATTGTGTTGTAATGCACGCAATGTTTGACATGAAAACAAAGTTTGTGATTAAAACCGAAGCAAACAGAACTGTTGCAATGAGGAAGTAAGTCATTAAACAGACATGCGTACTTAAAAAATGATCTGATATTGAAAAACAGCTGTAGCAGATGGGGATCTGCGAAACTCAACCCTCAGCCTGAAGTGTTTCCACTTGCGCTGCCAAATAGCTAGCTTTTTGGTGCTGTGAATGGGTAAGAAGGCAGTCATGGGTGTTTGCGAGGTCCTGGGTTCGAGTCTCGTTGTGAGACGAATCAGGGACGAGCGGTACTCGCTAAGCAAGCAGCATCCTTTACACAGGCAAAATGGGCAAGGTTGAACTTCTCAACTGCTTATCCCCCTCTCTGTGTTAAACGTCTTTCATTATTGCTCTCTATCGCCAAAATTAAGTTATCGTTCTATGTTATTTTACAAGAATGGAAATAGGACCTGTCAGCAGAAAATAAAAATGCCACTGGTGCCCGCTGCTATTAAAAATGAATTGGATTAAAACTGCATTTAGCCTAGATTAGGTACTGGAGGGGGACCTGTGCTCCTACACAGATGGATGAAGTTAGCGCCATAATAAAGAGGAGGTTTATAATTGTGTGAGGTAAAATAACTACGGGAAAGAGGTGGCATGAAACACTTACAGTATCACTTCTTCCCAGTGAAGTTTCAGGTAGCAAGCAGTCTTCTCAGAAGTCTTTAAGATCTGACTCTATAGAGTTCTCGTAACCCAACACCAGGCTCCAATGTCCGGTTTCCAAAATCCAGATTATTACGTAATGTCTGAATTAAAGGTTATTTTGTTTAGTCCAGAAATATGCATTCGTGTCTGGGAATCTTTGGACAATACTTGGCCTGGACCCAGGTTCTGCAGGTTTGATGGTTGGGGTACGGAATCCCTTTACACAGATCCAACCCACTGTGCCCCATCCAGCTGTTATCTGACCTAGAAGTCGACCCTGACGTTGGCTGGCTGGATGGCTACCATAACTCAACTCTGGAGGGTGAGGAGAGTGGAGAGGAGAGAGGTGATTGCAGGGTGTGGACCAGATGTTAGTAGTAAAAACCCTCTTCATAGAAATGTCATTGGCTTTAACTCTGTATGCAGGCAGCATTGACACCTTCTGGCCCACTGTGCTGCTCCATCACTCTATCACTTTTATCACTTGTGTTCTTGCTAGTTCTTCTCTGTCTGTCCCATTGGGAGAATCCAGTCAATTCCAGTTTGCTGTCAAACCACCATGTAATAGTAGCACAGCGGTTGAGAGAACATGCAAAGGAAAAGGGGCAGGTGTAAAGATATTACACTAAAGAGATTGTAATCTTTTAAATTGGCTATCATTTACAAGTGTCCTTTGAACTAACTTTTTGATAAATACCTATTTTCCGTGACCTTCATCTCGTCTCAAAACAGACCGCTTAACTGAGATGATAGTATTAGCAGATTAAACTCAGTGTAGTCATATGCAAGTCCACTATTTTAATGATATGACTTTTTTTCTCCATTTTATATAATGAGGTACAATTAAGAGACCTCCCAGGCTGAATGCTATTAAGAAACTCAATAACGGCAGATTAATTTAATCTCCCTCCAAATGGAAACATATCTGCTTTAATCCAGTAGAGTTGTTTCCTCTTTACTCCATGTCACTGCCTGTGGTTCGACAGTGAACTTGCTTATTAACATTTATTTATTTTTTATCCTTAAAAATGCCACAGCTCTCCTTTTTTTCTTTTCAAAAAGAAAGTCATAAATAATCGAGGTTCTATGGCCGAGTAGTGAGCGTTGAAATAACCAAAGACATCCACAGCAGATGAAAACAAGCTATGAGAGCATTGGAGCTAGTCTGATTTGTGCATGAGAAATGAGATGAGGATTAACGTACGGTACACTAGCCACTCGCATACAGCTGCTATGTATTCGTGTCAGATACATTGTTTTGTGAGTGCAGCGCAGTAATCTAAACTGGGACTGGTGCATTCACAGACAGATGGGGAAGGCAATACTCACAGAGGTACACATGGGGTGTTATTAGGCCTAATTGTAATGGCAATAGCACAGGTGGTTGGTGATACCTTGATTGGGGAGGACAGGCTCACTATAATGGCTGGAACAGAACGAATGGAATGGTGTCAAATTCATGAAACACATGGTTTCCATGGGTTTGATACCATTCCGTTCACTCCATTCTAGCCATTATCATGAGCCGTTCTCTCCTCAGCAGCCTCCTGTGATACATAGAAAACAGAGAGAAAGAGACAGGTAAACAGACAAATGCAATAACAGAGACACATCAATCTGTTTAATTAAGTATATTAATTAAACCCACATCATACCCAAGTGCAACATTTTGCTACACACAGCACACACAATTGATTCCCATTCACAATCCTTTTCCCCTTAATCCCTAACCCTGAACCTTAACCTAACCCTAACCCTAACCCTAACCCTAAACCTAACGGTTAGAGCATTGGGCCAGTATCTGAAATGCTGCTACTGTAGTTCGAATACCTGAGCCGACAAGTTGAAAAATGTGTCCATGAGGACTCTAATTTGCTCCAGGGGCGCCACACTACTACGGCTGACTCTGTAAAGAAACACATTTCACTGTACCTACCCTAACCCTAAATCTAACCCTAACCCTAATTCTAACCCTAACCCTAAATCTAACCCTAATTCTAACCCTAACCCTAATTCTAACCCTAACCCTAATTCTAACCCTAACCCTAATTCTACACACACACGCGCGCACACACACACACACACACACACACACACACATACACACACACAAACACAAACACTACACACTGGCTGTGCACTAGATCAACAGCAGATATGCCAGGATTCAACACATACTTGTCTCCGGTTACCATTCCTTCCTCATATCCCTCATTTATTTGGGTTCAATCATGCAGTCCAAAGTTGCTTTTTTTTCAATAATTTACCAGTGCTCAGTGCTGCATTAGATTCAATTTCAGGCTCACGTCAGGCAAATTTAGGGCAGTCATGCAGATGCTTCCTGGAAACGTGTATGAAGCAGACTGTGTGACGGCGTGAGAGAGACTTTGTGTCAGTGTGTGACTCTGTGTGTGTGTGTGTGTGTGTGTGTGTGTGTGTGTGTGTGTGTGTGTGTGTGTGTGTGTGTGTGTGTGAGTGTGAGTGTGTGTGCATCCGTGAGTGCATGTGTGTGGATCGCTGTTTGTGTGTGTGTGTGAATGTGTGTACATGTCTCTGTGTGTGTGTGTATAGGGGTGTGTGTGTGTGTGTGTGTGTGTGTGTGTGTGTGTGTGTGTGTGTGTGTGTGTGTGTGTGTCCATCCATGCGTATGTGTTTGTGTCGTAGCTCTGAGCCAGAAGCCCCTGTCCTCCTCCTGTGCTCTCGGGCCCATCCACGTCATTTTCATTAGGCCGCTCTAGCAGCAGATTGTCTGGAGTAATTCAGAATTAATTGCGTGGTTTTTATGTGAGTTGCTTCAACAGGGCTCCCATATGGTGCTGTGCACAGTCAAGCATCCCATTCTGTGGACTTGCGACTAAACCCAGGAAACAGTGAGGCTTGATGCAGCTAAAGATTCACATTCATGACTTTTTGTTTAGTATGTCTGCACCACCACCAGAACAAAGTTAGCCTAGGTACTGGAACAAAGGCTAGTGGAACCAGTCTGCTCGCATTACTAACTGCGTCGAAATTGGCTTCTGCATATTGACTCTCAATCAAGCGTCTGCATGTCTCCAGGGCCCCTTGCAAAATGTGCATGCCAAGCAGTAGAAAACAAGAGGTGTAATTCAATCATCTCTCATAACATCCCTCCATACCACGTCAACCTCTAATTATAGGCTTTGAATCACATGAACTATAGCAAGGCGTTACTGGGTCAGAGTAGAAATACATAGCAATGGAAGCTCCAAAGAGGAGCTGTATACCTAAATAGCAAAACATTGAAAACTAGACTACATATATTCACTTCACCAAATAATTGATTAAAACACACTGTTTTGCTATGAAGGTCTACAGTAGCCTCAACATCATTCTGTAGTGTAGCACCATGTTGTAGCCGGAGGACAACTAGCTTTCGTCTTCCTCTTGGTACATTGACTTCAATACAAAACCTACGAGGCTCTTGGTTCTCACCAACTTCCATAGACTTACAGAGTAATTATGACAACTTCCGGAGGATGTCCTCCAACCTATCAAAGCTCTTACAGCATGAACTGTACGTTGTTCCCTCTTCCTTCCACTAACAATGTAATAAAGATGTTAACAGAAAAATATTGAAGCAAATTATTTCTAGATTGGATATGAGAGACGCTCTCAGAATATCGCAGCAATAAAAATTTTCCAGACTAGATTTACAACATCTATTACTGCACAACAGAGTCCTAGCGTGACTCTGACAACATACCAGAGAGGCTTTGACAATGTGATAATGTTCCTATCATGCTCCACATACCGTAATGTGACAGAGGTGTAACTGGGCAGTTGAGGTTAATGCGGTTAATTTAGAAACAAAATTACACTATAACCCAGACTAGCAAAACCCCTTGTCTTTGTTGTTCATTTCTGTCACACTATCTCTGTTGTTGTTGCTCAATTAAATCAATGACAACTACGAGAGAGGAACAAAGATGGATGCCTTGTGAAGTCAAGGTCACAGATCCTATCAGGTTGTGAAATTGTGTCTGAGAGCTGTTTATTATTAGGAAGTCTAACTCCTAGAGTGAGAGGGAACTGACAGAAATCTGACCACCTGCAGGGTCTCTTCTCTTCCTGGTTATTTGACAGGTCAAAGGTCAGCCCACTTTGGGACAGATGCTCTTTATTTCATTAACTCTATGCACCTCGGTTGGAACCTTGGGGAGGTGGTGTGCGTGTCTGTGACTCTTCCATCACCTGCCCTCCCTGAGATGATATCTGTGTTCCAATAATAGGTCATCGGTCAGTGTGAGAGTGGCCCTCAGGCTGTGTGCTTACAGAGTGGAATCAGCCGGCATCGCGTTGTTGTGACAACTTACCTATTATCTATGTAGGTTTCTCCCTCAAGTGTAACAAACTGAAAGAACTCCTGTGTGTCTGTACTAAGATTTATGTTCTAAGTCAGCAAGTTCTCTAAATCACAGAAGGTGATTGATTTGGAAGTTTTCAACTGGAGGAAAAAAAATCATTCAAAATGTTCTCACAAGATTCAAGATGATATTGGAGCAGAATCCAGCTACGATGCATCTCACTCTGTAGCCAGCTGATCTGGGGACAGTGAAATGCCCTGCCACCACTGAGGACCATGCCCAGGTCACCTCTCCAGTCAGAGGAGTCAGAGCATCTCTGATCCTAGCTGCCTGGCAGTCTCCATCACTGGGCCAGGCTCCTGCCACCTCTCATACCTCCAGACCTCTAACTCTGTGGCAGGCTGGCCAGGGCAGGGTAGGGCTGGGCAGGGTGACAACCCATGGTAGGCAAAGGCATGAGCCAAGGACCAGGAGCTGGCACTGTCCATCAGCTCTCCCCAACCCACTAACCCTCTTACCTCCCCAGCCCACACCTCCTGTCTGGTCAGGGCAAGAGCACTGAGGACAGAGATAATGAGAAACAAAGATAAAAATATATAGGCAGGAATAGAATTGAGACAGGTATAACAGAAGCTGAAGAGCTGGTACCAGCTAATGGCTAATCCTAGATAATCCTCTAAAGATGACAGGGATTTTGTACTAGAGTAGTGTTGCCCGTTTGTGTTATTTCCTGACAATTTATAGACAGTCTTAAAGGTTCCTGTCGCATCTTCAGCACAGGATTCCTATTTTCTCCACTTAAATGATGGTATTCTAGCATTTTCAAAGCAGCACTCAAGCATCCTCTTAACAGCACCATTCAAGCTTTCTAGCATTCTCACACGCTACTTGTCTTGTTAATGCCTTGACTTTCATAATGAGGTGTTGTGTGGAGGCTGTTTTTAGCAGGTCCTTCAAATCAAATCAAATTGTATTTGACACATACATACAGTGCCTTGCGAAAGTATTCGGCCCACTTGAACTTTGCGACCTTTTGCCACATTTCAGGCTTCAAACATAAAGATATAAAACTGTATTTTTTTGTGAAGAATCAACAACAAGTGGGACACAATCATGAAGTGGAACGATATTTATTGGATATTTCAAACTTTTTTAACAAATCAAAAACTGAAAAATTGGGCGTGCAAAATTATTCAGCCCCTTTACTTTCAGTACAGCAAACTCTCTCCAGAAGTTCAGTGAGGATCTCTGAATGATCCAATGTTGACCTAAATGACTAATGATGATAAATACAATCCACCTGTGTGTAATCAAGTCTCCGTATAAATGCACCTGCACTGTGATAGTCTCAGAGGTCCGTTAAAAGCGCAGAGAGCATCATGAAGAACAAGGAACACACCAGGCAGGTCCGAGATACTGTTGTGAAGAAGTTTAAAGCCGGATTTGGATACAAAAACATTCCCCAAGCTTTAAACATCCCAAGGAGCACTGTGCAAGCGATAATATTGAAATGGAAGGAGTATCAGA
Organism: Oncorhynchus mykiss; assembly: GCF_013265735.2. NCBI lineage: Eukaryota > Metazoa > Chordata > Actinopteri > Salmoniformes > Salmonidae > Oncorhynchus > Oncorhynchus mykiss. Next base: position 13,330,611 of record NC_048586.1, on the reverse strand, counting down.
CCACTGCAAATCTACCAAGACCTGGCCGTCCCTCTAAACTTTCAGCTCATACAAGGAGAAGACTGATCAGAGATACAGCCAAGAGGCCCATGATCACTCTGGATGAACTGCAGAGATCTACAGCTGAGGTGGGAGACTCTGTCCATAGGACAACAATCAGTCGTATATTGCACAAATCTGGCCTTTATGGAAGAGTGGCAAGAAGAAAACCATTTCTTAAAGATATCCATAAAAGGTGTTGTTTAAAGTTTGCCACAAGCCACCTGGGAGACACACCAAACATGTGGAAGAAGGTGCTCTGGTCAGATGAAACCAAAATTGAACTTTTTGGCAACAATGCAAAACGTTATGTTTGGCGTAAAAGCAACACAGCTCATCACACTGAACACACCATCCCCACTGTCAAACATGGTGGTGGCAGCATCATGGTTTGGGCCTGCTTTTCTTCAGCAGGGACAGGGAAGATGGTTAAAATTGATGGGAAGATGGATGGAGCCAAATACAGGACCATTCTGGGAGAAAACCTGATGGAGTCTGCAAAAGACCTGAGACTGGGATGGAGATTTGTCTTCCAACAAGACAATGATTCAAAACATAAAGCAAAATCTACAATGGAATGGTTCAAAAATAAACATATCCAGGTGTTAGAATGGCCAAGTCAAAGTCCAAACCTGAATCCAATCGAGAATCTGTGGAAAGAACTGAAAACTGCTGTTCACAAATGCTCTCCATCCAACCTCACTGAGCTCGAGCTGTTTTGCAAGGAGGAATGGGAAAAAATTTCAGTCTCTCGATGTGCAAAACTGATAGAGACATACCCCAAGCGACTTACAGCTGTAATCGCAGCAAAAGGTGGCGCTACAAAGTATTAATTTAAGGGGGCTGGACAATTTTGCACTGCCAATTTTTCAGTTTTTGATTTGTTAAAAAAGTTTGAAATATCCAATAAATTTCATTCCACTTCATGATTGTGTCCCACTTGTTGTTGATTCTTCACAAAAAAATACAGTTTTATATCTTCATGTTTGAAGCCTGAAATGTGGCAAAAGGTCGCAAAGTTCAAGGGGGCCGAATACTTTCGCAAGGCACTGTATGTTTATCAGATGTTATTGCAGGTGTAGTGATATTCTTGTTTTTCTAGCAATGCAGTAATATCTAACAATTCACAACAATACACACAACCTAAAATTGAAAGAATGGAATTAAGGAATATTTAAATGAGCAATGTCAGAGTGCCATAGACTAAATACAGTAGACTATAATACATATATACATATGAAATGATTTAAAGCAAAAATATGTAAACATATGACTAGTTTTCCATTATTAATTAAAGTGGCCAGTGATTTCAAGTCTATGTAAATGGGGCAGCAGCCTTTAAGGTGCAGGGTTATGTAACTGGGTGGAAGCCGCCTAGTGATGGCTATTTAACAGTCTGTTGGCCTTGAGATAGAAGCTGTTTTTCAGTCTCTCGGTCCCAACGTTGATGCACCTGTACTGACCTCGCCTTCTGGATGGAAGTGGGGTGAACAGGCATTGGCTTGGGTGGTTGTTGTCCTTCATGATCTTTTTGGCCTTCCTGTGACATCGGGTGTTTTTGGTGTCCTGGTGATGCGTTTCTCCACCCTCTGGAGAGCCCTGCGTTTGTGGATGGTGCATTTGCCTTACCAGGCGGTGATAAAGACCGACAGGATGCTCTCAATTGTGCATCTGTACAAGTTTGTGAAGGTTTTAGGTGCCACACCACATTTCTTCAGCCTCCTGGGCACTGTTGCGCCTTCTTCACCACACAGTCTATGTAGGTGGACCATTTCAGTTTGTCAGTGATCTGTACTCCGATGAACTTGAAGCTTTCCACCTGCTCCACTGGGGTCCTGTCGATGTGGATAGGGGCATGCTCCATCTGCTGAAGTCCACAATCTGCTCCTTTGTTTTGTGGACATTGAGACATCCTGGAACCCAACTAACAATGCCCTCACCTCCTTTCTGTAAATTATCTCATCATTGTTGGTAGTCAGATCTACTACTGTTGTGTCATCTGCAAACTTGATGATTGAGTTGGAGGTGTGCGTGGGTGAACAGGGAGTACAGGGGGCTGAGCACGCACACTTGTGGGGCCCCTGTGTTGAGGATCAGTGACGAGGAGGTGTTGTTTCCTACCATCATCACCTGGGGGCGGCCGTCTCAGGAAGTCCAGAACCAAGTTGCACAGGGTGGGGTTCAGACCCAGGACCCCGAGCTTAATGATGAGCTTGGATAAGGCAGTGTGCAATGTGATGGTGATTGCATCGTCTGTGGATTTATTGAGGCGGTAAGCAAATTGAAGTTGGTCTAGGGTTTCAGGTAAGGTAGAGGTGATATGATCCTTCACTAGCCTCTCAAAGCACTTCATGATGACAGAAGTGAGTGCTACGGGGTGATATTCATTTAGTTCAGTTACCTTTGTTTTCTTGGGTACAGGAACAATGGTGGACATCTTGAAGCAAATGGGGACAGCAGCCTGGGATAGGGGGAGATTGGATCTGTTCGTAATCACTCCAGCCAGCTGGTCTGCGCATGCTCTGAGAACGCGGCTAGGGATGCCGTCTGGGCCGGCAGCCTTGCGAAGGTGAACACGCTTAAATGTCTTACTCACGTCGGCTATGGAGAATGACAACCCACAGTCCTTGGCAGTCGGTGGCACTGTGTTCTCCTCATAGCGGGTGAAAAAGGTGTTTAGCTTGTCCGGAAGCAAGACGTCAGTGTCTCCTACGTGGATGTTTTTCCCTTTGTAGTCCGTGATTGTCTGTAGATCCTGCCACATACGAGACTTTGAATTGCGACTCCACTTTTTCTCTATACTGACGTTTTGCCTGTTTGATTGCATTAAGGAGGGAATAACTGCACTATTTCTATTCAGTCATATTCCCAATCACCTTGCCATGGTTAAACGCAGTGGTTCGAGCATTCAGTTTTGCGTGAATGCTACCATCTATCAATGGTTTCTGGTTAGAGTAGGCTTTAATAGTCACAGTGGGTACAACATCTCCTATACACTTCCTGATAAAGTCAGTCACCGCATCCCTGTATTTGTCGATGTTATTCTCAGAGGCTACCCGGAACATGTCCCAGCCCAGATCAAAACCATTTTGAAACGTGGATTGTGATTGGTCCTGACTAGCGTTGAATCGTCCTTAGCATGGGTACTTCCTGTTTGAGTTTCTTCCTATAGGAAGGGAGGAGCAAAATGGAGTTGTGATCAGATGTGCCGAAGGGAAGGCAGGAGAGGGTCTTGTAGGTATTTCGACAAGCTGAGTAGCAGTGGTCTAATGTTTTCTCAGAGCGAGTACTACAGTCAATGTGTTGGTAGAACTTCGGTAGCGTTTTCCTCCAATGTGCTTTGTTAAAATCCCCAGCTACAATAAATGCGGTCTCAGGATATTTGGTTTCCAGTTTGCATAAAGTCCAGTGAAGTTCCTTGAGGGCTATTGTGGTATCGGCTGTGACTATAACCGAAGATAATTATCTTGGAAGGTAATAGGGTCGGCATTTGATCGTTAGGTATTCTAGGTCAGGTGAACAAAAGGACTTGAGTTTCTGTGTGTTATCACAAACACACCGTGAGTGGTTATTCATGAAACATACACCCCTGCCTTTCTTCTTCCCAGAGAATTCTTTATTCCTGTCTGCGCGATATACTAAGAACCCAGCTGGCTGTATTGACAAAGACAGCATATCCCAAGAGAGCCATGTGTCTGTGAAACAGAGTATGTTACAATCCCTGATGTCTCTCTGGAAAGAGATTCTCCTCGCCCTACTTCATTATCCAGAGACTTAACATTACCGAGTAATAATACTCGGTAAATATAATATAAGCGGTGGATGGTGTGTGCACCTCCTGAGTCAGACTAGAAGACCACTCCGAATACCTTTTCTCCACCAGCAGTGTTTTGGATTAGAATCAGTTCAATTGCGATGGGGGGTACGAACAAAGGATCCTGTCACGATCGTCTGAATGACTGGACCAAGACACAGCATACTTAGAGTTCCACATGTTTAATAAATATGAAACTCACCAAAAACAATACAGACGAAAACAAACCGTGATGTTCTGGGCTGGTCACAGGCAGCTACACAAAACAAGATCCCACAAACAACTGGTGGGAAAAGGCTGCCTAAATATGATCCCCAATCAGAGACAACGATAAACAGCTGCCTGTGATTGGGAACCATACCAGGCCAACAAAGAAATAGAAAACATAGATGGCCCACCCTAGTCACACCCTGACCTAACCAAATAGAGAATTAAAAGGATCTCTAAGGTCAGGGCGTGACAGATCCAATTCGGGAAAATCATATTCCCGGTCGTAATGCTGGTGAGTTACCGACACTCTGATATCCGAAAGTTCTTCCGGCTGTATGTAATAACACAAACAATTTCCTGGGCTAATAATGTAAGAAATAACACACAAAATAACAAAATACTGCAAAGTTGCTTAGGAGCTAGAAGCAGAGCTGCCCTGTCTGTTGGCGCCATCTTGCAATAATCAGAGGTGGAGAAAGGCTGAGTGTGTGGTGGGCAGTCGCCATTGAAAGCAACAGATGGCCTCTAAAACGGGCACCATTTTGTTTAAAGGAGGTCAGCGGGGTTCTCTTTCCATTTACTGAGCACAGCAGGGCTAGGACTCTCTTTTCTCTTCTCCTCTACTTTTTTCTCCTCTCTTCTTTTTTCTTCATAAAGTACAAAGAGAGAATGGAAAACAAAGAACAAGACAGGGAACAAGACAATGGACAAGAAAAGGTAGTTCCTACTAACACATACAAAAAATGAGCCCGTGAGAGGGGACCAGGGTATTGATCAAATTACCTCTGGGATGACGTTTGACCTCATTTCATCATTTCTCCAACCCACACAAAGTTTCCATGTGTCACAGATACATATATAAAAATCATAGACAAGTCATACGGTGTAGAGTCCACATCTGTGTTCACATGGATGTGCAATGTTCATGCTGAGCTGCGGCCTGGAGATCAAAAATGTGCTACCTGCAGGAGGCCAGTGGCATGACAGGTTTACTTGTGTGTTTCAATTCTGCCGGTGCACTGTCTGCCAAATGTATGTTTGACCTTCCTTTCAAATGTTAATGCATGACTGCAGAAGGTCCTGAGTGTGAAGGAGAGCTCCTCACAGAGCAGGAGATGAGAAAACGTGCAGAAAGAGTGCATGTGTGTGTGTGTGTGGATAGTGTGTGTGTGTGTGTGTGTGTGTGTGTGTGTGTGTGTGTGTGTGTGTGTGTGTGTGTGTGTGTGTGTGTGTGTGTGTGTGTGTGTGTGTGCGTGCATGCGTGTGGAGCGCAAGGGAGATAGTGTTACCCTGTCAGAGGAACATATTAGTGTTTCATATGTTTTCAGAGGTGGAACAGGATCAAGCCTGGGCTGTGTGTGTGCTCATGTGTTAACCTCTCGATGAAGGGTAAGCTGAGTTCCTACAGAGAGACCCTGTGCTGAATCTCTAATGTCAGAACACCCTTTGCTAAGCCAAGTTCCAAAATCCACACCACCTCCACTCTCTCTCTCTCTACAGATTTCTGTTCCATAAACCTACAACCTTCAAGTCCAATCCCCATTTCCCACAGATGTGTGTCTGCCTGTCAATCTGGCCATGAAGCCAGAGTTACCTCTACCCACCCCAGAAAGAATACTTAAGGTCAAAGTTTAAAGAGTTGAATCACTCAATTTACTTTTTGACTCTGAAAACAGTCCGATTAGCCCTAAGCACGAACAGAATGTTTTCTCTCTACCCACAATGCAACGTGGCAGCAAATTGAACATGCTTCCTCTGATCATTTCTCAGACAGTAAAAAGATAGCCGCCCAGGACACACACTTTACAGAGCCTACATGAACACACACACACGCAGGCCTACATGAACACAAACACACACACACACAGGCCTAAATGAACACACAAACAGGCCTACATGAACACACACACACCATACCTGAGTGAATGGATTACATTCTGCGAATGAGAATTATGGTTTAAGGCACGTTTGGCTGAAAACAAGGGCAGGTGTGATGTGTAATTTTCCCTCATCACATTTCCAAACCAGGTCCAAGCAAATGAGGAGCAATTTGCTTCTCCCTCCTCAGCAGCCACCGCAAAAGAGGAAACGTCAATTTACCTCAAAATTTCACACAAAATCGTAAACGACCTTCAGTCTGCCATTTCCAATTCATCTGCCTGTCTCGATCTCCATTTCCTCCATCAACAGGGCAATCACTTGGGTAAACCAGCTTAGGATAATTGAATGTTTTGCTTTGACATACATCCCCTGTCATTCTTCCACTCTGAACAGGAAATGGGCTTTTTCTCAATCACCCTTGGTGTCACCGACTTGTTCTAGCCTGGATCCAGAGTGCTAATTATAATGTCGGGGAAATGATCTCTTGATCCTGAATGGGTGACGTGACGTGATCTCCTTAATGATTTTGTCAATAACAAGGATCTCAACATTTCCTTTTGGAAGGCCATTAAAGGCAAGCACTATGACAAAGCCTTTATGAGGGAGCAGCTTCACCAACAGAGCTCAGCAGAAACTCTCACTGTGCAACCGTTAAGGATCCATCATGATGATGGTAGGAAAAGATGATCTTTAGAAATTGCTATCATTCCGATGACTTAATGTGAAAAATAACTGAATGTGGTAAGAACTGATATTTTACTTATTTTACCTTTATTTAACCATGTTAGCCTTGTTGAGATAAAAAATATATATATACAGTGCCTTGCGAAAGTATTCGGCCCCCTTGAACTTTGCGACCTTTTGCCACATTTCAAGCTTCAAACATAAAGATATAAAACTGTATTTTTTTGTGAAGAATCAACAACAAGTGGGACACAATCATGAAGTGGAACGACATTTATTGGATATTTCAAACTTTTTTAACAAATCAAAAACTGAAAAATTGGGCGTGCAAAATTATTCAGCCCCTTTACTTTCAGTGCAGCAAACTCTCTCCAGAAGTTCAGTGAGGATCTCTGAATGATCCAATGTTGACCTAAATGACTAATGATGATAAATGCAATCCACCTGTGTGTAATCAAGTCTCCGTATAAATGCACCTGCACTGTGATAGTCTCAGAGGTCCGTTAAAAGCGCAGAGAGCATCATGAAGAACAAGGAACACACCAGGCAGGTCCGAGATACTGTTGTGAAGAAGTTTAAAGCCGGATTTGGATACAAAAAGATTTCCCAAGCTTTAAACATCCCAAGGAGCACTGTGCAAGCGATAATATTGAAATGGAAGGAGTATCAGACCACTGCAAATCTACCAAGACCTGGCCGTCCCTCTAAACTTTCAGCTCATACAAGGAGAAGACTGATCAGAGATGCAGCCAAGAGGCCCATGATCACTCTGGATGAACTGCAGAGATCTACAGCTGAGGTGGGAGACTCTGTCAATAGGACAACAATGAGTCGTTTATTGCACAAATCTGGCCTTTATGGAAGAGTGGCAAGAAGAAAGCCATTTCTTAAAGATATCCATAAAAAGTGTCGTTTAAAGTTTGCCACAAGCCACCTGGGAGACACACCAAACATGTGGAAGAAGTTGATCTGGTCAGATGAAACCAAAATTGAACTTTTTTGGCAACAATGCAAAACGTTATGTTTGGCGTAAAAGCAACACAGCTGAACACACCATCCCCACTGTCAAACATGGTGGTGGCAGCATCATGGTTTGGGCCTGCTTTTCTTCAGCAGGGACAGGGAAGATGGTTAAACTTGATGGGAAGATGGATGGAGCCAAATACAGGACCATTCAGGAAGAAAACCTGATGGAGTCTGCAAAAGACCTGAGACTGGGATGGAGATTTGTCTTCCAACAAGACAATGATCCAAAACATAAAGCAAAATCTACAATGGAATGGTTCAAAAATAAACATATCCAGGTGTTAGAATGGCCAAGTCAAAGTCCAAACCTGAATCCAATCGAGAATCTGTGGAAAGAACTGAAAACTGCTGTTCACAAATGCTCTCCATCCAACCTCACTGAGCTCGAGCTGTTTTGCAAGGAGGAATGGGAAAATGTTTTAGTCATTTAGGTCAACATTGGATCATTCAGAGATCCTCACTGAACTTCTGGAGAGAGTTTGCTGCACTGAAAGTAAAGGGGCTGAATAATTTTGCACGCCCAATTTTTCAGTTTTTTAATTGTTAAAAAAGTTTGAAATATCCAATAAATGTCGTTCCACTTCATGATTGTGTCCCACTTGTTGTTGATTCTTCACAAAAAAATACAGTTTTATATCTTTATGTTTGAAGCCTGAATTGTGGCAAAAGGTCGCAAAGTTCAAGGGGGCCGAATACTTTCGCAAGGCACTGTATATACATAATTTTCCTTTTTCATGACGCCATCTATTTTGTGAAGTACATCAGTCCCTCTTGCAGTAAAGCACCCCCACAACATTATGCTGCCTCCCCCGTGCTTCACGGTTGGGATGGTGTTCTTCGCCTTGCAAACCTCCCCCTTTTTCCTCCAAACATAATGATGGTCATTATGGCCAAACAGTACTATTTTTGTTTCATCAGACCAGAGGATATTTCTCCAAAAGGTACGATCTTTGTCCCCATGTGCAGTTGCAAACTGTAGTCTGGCTTTTTTATGGCGGTATTGGAGCAGTGGCTTCTTCCTTGCTGAGCGGCCTTTCATGTTATGTTGATATTGGACTCGTTTTACTGTGGATATAGACACTTTTAAGTCGACGTCACAGGCCTTCTAGGCTGCACTGAACTGTGTCATCACGCACACCTGGTTCCAATTCCCCACTGATTGTATTTGTATAAATGTGCCCTTTGTTTCCCCCCCATTGGGCTGTCGATTATTGTTCCCATGTCCGTTGGTCGTGTGAGTATGCGTTGTCTCAGCCTGTACTGTGCTTCCTGTGCTTGGAGCGGAATGTGCAGTCCCTCCAGTCTCCAGCACCGATTCCGGTACCAGCTCCCACACGATGACCTACCTCTGTTCCATCGGAGCCGCTCCGCGGAATACCCATGTCCCTCCCAGAGAGCTTCGAGGGCGCGCCAGCAGGATGCAAGGGCTTCCTACAATGTGACCTGTACCTCGCTCGCTACGCCTGGGCTGTTTCCGGAAGAGACAGGGTTGCCATCGTCATCTCGGCACTGACCGGACGGACTCTGGACTTGGGTGCCGTGATCTGGGGGAGGGTGAGTGTCTACTCCGACTATGCCAGGGAGAAAGGACCTCCTCGGAGTTCGCCCTGGAGTTCCGGACTATCGCGGCTTCCACCATATGGAATGAGTTGGCTCTGGCCACCAGTTTTGAACAGTGGGAGTGCGGGAGGAGGTACAGCTGGAGTTAGCCTGCCATGATGACAACCTGTCACTCGACCAGCTCATCAGCATGGCAATCTGGTTGGACAAACTACTGCAGTCCCGAAGTAAACATGCGCGGAATCCGGAGCCCTCTGCTCCGTTGCCAGAGACGATGGAGGTGGGCTCGGCACGTTTGCCCAAGGTAGAGCATAGGAGAAGGAGTAATCTGGGCCTCTGCTTCTATTGTGGAGAAAGGGGTCATTTCTCCCCGACCTGCTCTCTACCCCCTAGGAAGCGAAGTGACAAGCCAGGGAATTCTCCTGCGTTAACTCGGGTAGGAGGCAAGGTCTCCTCACCTTGTCTGTCAAATCAACCAGTGTGTTTTGCCGTTAAATTCCCTGAGTACTCTTGCCCTTCACTGACATTAGCTCTGATTGATTCTGGAGCTGCCAGGATTTTTTTAGATAGCACACTGGCCACTGCATTACGCATCCCTTTGGTTCCCCTACAGTCACCCATTCCGGTTCGAGCCTTAGATAATTGTCCAATAGGGACAGGGCTCGTACATCACATCACTGTTGCTGCTTCTTTTCTTCTTGATTATAGACACCCCCATGCACCCCATTGTTTTAGGTCTCCCCTGGTTGAGTTTACATAGCTCTGTTATTTCCTGGTCCGAGAGGAGACTGCTGGGTTGCTCACAGGAGTGTCAGGGGAGGTGTCTCGCAGTGTCTGTCAACATCACTATGGTGGAAAGTCCAGACTGTGTTCATCAAGGGGATTCACCGGAGGAGAACCAGGATCTGCACCGGGTTTTTTCTAAGATCCAGATTACACGCCCCTGGGACTGAACATTACATTCTCGAGCAACAGCTCTGTTGGACATTCCTGCAGTCAGCATGCCAATTGCACGCTCCCTCAAAACCTGAGACATCTGTCTTAAGAGTGGCCTTTTGTTGTTCCCAGCACAAGGTGCACCTGTGTAATGATCATGCTGTTTAATCAGCTTCTTGATATGCCACAGTTTTGTGGTGGATGGATTATTTTGCCAAAGGAGACATGCTCACTAACAGGTATGTAAACAAATAAGCTTTTTGTGCATATGGAACATTTCTAGGATCGTTTATTTCCGCATGAACATGGGACCAACACTTTACATTTATATTTGGGTTCAATATGCAATATTTGCTTAAGGTTTACCTCAAATTAAATGGAAAGCATCTCATATTCAAGGCAGAGCTGTGACATCCAAGACCCAGTATTTATCTCCGGCTCTCACTTTAAAACAGTGCAATAATGATCAATTCACACAAAGGGGAATCTACCACACAGCCATAAATCATGGGCAGATATAAGATGGATGATTTATTGGCTTGAGTGCTAGCTAGGCTAAAACTAGGCCACCATTGACTGCTTGCTAGCTGGCATGCTAATGGTTTGTTTATGCTACGTGTGGAGGGCTGCAGGTAGGGTAAATAAGCTACTCTGAGCAGAGGGGGGGACACAACACAGGCCTAGCACCTGGCAAAGTCACAACTAGAACCAGGGGTGCAGTTTGGCTCACAACACATCCCCGTTCAGAGTCACCTAGTGGTTAAACAGAAGTCCTAACCTCCCTTGTCAGCACCTTGTTAGAACACTGTAGTTCATCTAGTTGATCTAGGAGCAAGTTGTGTAGGGAAGCCAGACCTCTTTTGTCGCTTCCTGTTTTAATTAAGGTGAGAAATTCAGTGCTAAAACCAATCTTCAGCTCTCGTCAGTGGCGCTTGAGTCGCACGCAGAAGTTGCATTGCATTCACCACCCCCAACCCGGTTTTGTCCCTCGCTCATTACCTCTCTCCCTCCTTTAATCGCTCTATCTCTCTCTCCCCCTGAAGGGGTTGTGAGCGTCTATAAAATGGTGCTAAGGGCATTCAGCGAGGTGTCTTACGTTAACTCCCTGTTCATTTTTATTTTCCTGTCTCTGCAGGTGCAAATAAACCATCACTTTCCACAAAGGCCCCAGAAATAGTACCACTGGACTAGAATGATTCACCAGGGAAACAGATATTCTCGCTGAGTAGTCCACAGTCACCCTTCATTAAAATCCTTTCATTTTTTTAGGTCAATAACTATTACGGTTATTGTGCATTGATTGTAATAACCTTTTGAGGCTTGGAGGAAACTGTCCCCGTGATTGAAATGTTATGTCTCCACACAGATCGATGTCCATTAGTATTCTCTTGCGGCTGTATCTTTGTGCGTGAAGGCGGTGGGACAGTAGCATTACTACATCACCAATACGGAGAGAGGGGACAGAAGGGTATAAAGAGGGGTAAGGCTATGGTAGTAATGCTTAGTATTCTCTCCCATGCCTTTAAGCATTTGACTCCTTAGCCATAGCGTGTTGAGAGAAAGTCGAGGGGAAATGTAGTTTTCCCTCAACATCCCCATGTTTTCTCAGCGTAGCAACCGTATGAATAAAAACAGCTATTTGTAGTATTTTTAAACTGTTTGTGTGTGTCAATCACCAAAACCGTGTTTTCCCTACTGTATTATCCTTACTCTACCATTTCAAAGAGATTTATTTCACAGTATTGGTCTTCCTTTTCCTGATCCGGGAGAGAGCACATTTGTTGTTGGGTTCCGTTGGCATCCGTTAATGTACACATTGGAGGAAAGTATTTCCATTACTGCTTAAACAAAAATAACAGGGTGGAATATGGGATATGATAAACAATCAAATGTCTGTTCTAAGACAATGGGGAACCGTTGCACGGTTCAACAAGTCAGCAGTTTGTTCCAGGAATAATTTAAGACGCACAAGATGGAAAATGTAAATAAGGCATCTGCCCTGACTTCTTTGAGAGAGAGAGAGAGATCTTTTCAATCTAGCCCTGCTCACCAGTATGTTTGTGTGTTTATCTGGGCTGGCTAAACACCTATTTCTTCTCTCCCTGACCATCTCTAAAAAGCTGCTGAACTCAACTGTGTTGTTTACTCTGATACCACATACAATAACATGGCAGGTTGAGGGAAGGAGGCTTGGAGTGCTGCTGTGGCTTACGTGTGACCTGTTCGGAAGGAGAGCAAGAACCATTCTCACCATTGACGGCCATGTTTGTTTCCATTTTCAGTGGTGCGTGATGTCTGAGTTCAGCATGTGGGAAAGATCGGGGTCCAGAGATCATATCCGAGTTTCCTAGTTGTAATTACAAGTTGGAGCAGCATTCGTGTGCATTTTTCTCAGTAGGAAGGTCGAGTTCCTGACATGACGTGAAGTCGGCAAAAGCCTGTAGTGGAGGAAGTGGTGGTGAGAGGACAAGGGAGCTGTCTGCCTGCCTTTTTCATTTGCTTTATGTAATTCTTGCTCACATTCGACAAGACTGAGTTATGCAGAATGCACAGTTACATTTAGACAATACTTTAAAAAAATAAGACATTACAATCAATTAAGAAGTTCCTAGCTTACAGTTTTTTCCAATTGCTTACACAAGTTTTCAAAACGGTCTCCTTTTTTCAAAACTCTACACACAATTCCCAAAACTGCACACACAAAATGCATCTCCTTCAAAATGTAACACTGCATTCAAAATGCCATAAACACATGTCAGAATGTAGCATTAGCATCAAATGGCAAACACTGCTTTCATAATAGTACATTTTTGGATATATCATGTAAACACTGTTCTAAATTTAAAGCTCTTTGGTCTTTCATAGGCTTATATCTATATTTCAATACAATGTTCTACAGTGAAAGTAATCTGCTGAGAGGGGTAACAAGTACACTGTTAACACCAATGCAATGTAGAAACAGAAAATATTTATTAGGCCAAACATTACTGTTGTATACAGTAGCATACAACAAAACCATAAACATATGTAAACCAAAAGTATATTCTTTAGAATACAGTAAAGAACACAATTGTGTGTGTGTGTGGGGTCCCTGGGAGTCTGTCCAGGAATTGGTAAGGGGGGGGGGGTGATCACCAGTGCTAAGCTACGCTTCATCTCTTCTCCGGCCTGAGTCTGGCCACAATACTTCGTCCACATCACAGGATACGTTTACTCTTGCCGAACATCGAGGGAAGTATCTCCTAGCATGGCGTATCCAACCTTGGACAGAGGCAACCTCTATGTCCCCACATAGACCATATTTATAATTGCAGTCTCTTGTACATCTGTAAACAAGCGTCCTCGTCCTCCATGATGTCTTTGCCTTTCCAATCTGTACAGAATTCAAACACCGTATGTGTTCAGCATAGGAACTGTAAACAATGTACAAAAAAATGTAGTACAGCATGATAACCAACCTCATTCATTCAATGCAGTGCAGTAAATGGATGGCTTAGAGTTACAAATGTTTACGCAATACTATGCAGTCATACGTATTTTACAGTACATTGCTGTAATGCTAAAATAGTCATTAGATAGTTGCATACCTGTTCTCATTTCTGAAGGTTCGAATTATGGACACCACTGTAAATCGACTCGAGTTGGTCAAACCGTGGTTGATCACATGATCAACAAGTTTTGCCCTAATCTCATCAGAGATGGCTCTCCTTCCTTCTCTTATTTGCCCTCGTCCTCTTCCTCTCCCTCCTACTCCTCTTGCTCTCTGTCCATTGTTGGCATCCATTGTTCAAAACAGGTAATCTGACCTTTGACCTATTTATAGGCCTATACTACAGTAAAGCAGTGATTGGTTAGTGATCAGTTAAGCTATTAGTGTTTGCACATGTGAGGAGTGTGTGTGTGACCTGGTGAATAAGTGTAGCATTTTGATTGGTTGTGTTTGGAAAAGGAAAGCAAGTCACTTCCTGTTCGATTTTTGTGTTTTAGGTAGATAATTGTGTGTAGTGTTTTGAAAAAAAAGTGTTTTATGCAATTGACAACTGAGTCAAATGCTGAGAAATAGCTTATGGTTTTGGATATTTGGTGTGTAGTTTTGCACTTTGAGTGAGAGGTTTCAAAAATCGTGTGACATGAAAAGATTTTGTGTGTAAGCAGTTGGAAAAAACTGTAAAATAAATCACAGTTTAAAAGTCAGTTGTTAATTAAAAAGTCTGATGGCTATGGGAGACTTGTTCTGCCTATTTGTCCTTGAGTTGATGCTGGACAGTTGGTTCTGATTTCAGGGTGCTGTCTTCCTTTCTATGTGGAAGTAGACCATGTCGAGAGTGTGGTCAGGTTGGTGCATGTCAGTGACCAGTCTTACTGTTGCTTGCTCTCTCCATGACTGTAGTGGTAGAAGTGTCAGTGGGATGTCTCTGTTTTTTGTTATTATCTTGCTTCCTTTTTTCTGTACCCTGTCCAGTGCAGCTTGCTGCTTCTTTGTGTAGCCCACCAGCAACACACTGGCATACTCCAGGCATAGTCGGAAAGAGGTTCAGATTTCCTCAAGGTCATCAGCTGTTTCTTGTCGTCACAGTCAGGAAGTGGAGAGACTTTGAAGCCTTTTTCACTGTGTCGGTCACCACTGAGTTGGTTGTCCAAGTGAAAGCCACAGCCTGTCCATCCAGCATTAGTGATGCTGATTGGGGAGGATTTTTAGAGAAGCAGATTCTTAGTTTTACAGACTTTTTTTCAATTAAGAAGCATGTTGTCTCTGCTGCCCATTCCTCCAGTTGCTTTGCCTGCTCTTCCATTGAGACCCAACTATAGTAGGCTCAGGTTGATGCTCATTGTTAAATTCAAATATCCCTACCATCATATCTAAACCAATATGAAACCTTGCAAATCAACTTGATTGGAGGTACACAACACACATCCCCGCATCTCGTCATGATCCGTTCAGCCGTTATCGAGAAACACATACTGGATTTTTAACAGGGTTGTTAGCATTAGAAAAAAATATATTGCCCCGACCTAGCACAAGATCTAGGCGTCGGAGAAGGACAGAACTACATCATCCATAAAGTGAACATTACACTTGCCACCTTTCAGACTGAATACGTTTGTAGGTGCAACAGTTTTGATTAAATGTATAATGTATCGCTCTCACGTGCCAATAGAGAACCAATGATGTGCTACCCAGGAATGGGTCAGTTACTAGTGTGCTGCAATTGTAATAAAACAAATAATAATTACAACCTGTGGTGCCTGGCCTTAAAACACAGGATAGACCAATTCCGTCAGTGTCCAGTATGTCCTCGAAAATACGATGAGTCGACTCCACTCTATTGGACACCAGATGTTACTTCTGTCCACGACCCTGCCTGCCTGCTTTACTAGGGGATTGCCTCTGGTTTGGCTGGATTCAATATAGTAGAATAAGCTACAATAGCATACAGTGGGACAATAATGGGCTGGGCATTTGGCACACAAGGATGGGGGATCTGTGGGAGCTATAGAATTGTCTCTTGTAGGGTCTGGATTCAATGCAGTAGACTAGGCTACCACAGACTGGCCAAAGATTGGGATAGGCATCTGTGCAGGATGTGTCACAAAGGCAATACAATTAAGGCAGGGTATCATATTCATAACATGCTAAATGGTAACCCTGATTCTTTTATCATGGGGTACTCTACTGTATATTCCTTTATCCGTTCTGCCTCTAGATGGAGAATGTTAACGGAGGGGTTATTATATTTTGTCTAGCCCTCACGAAAATAAACACACACAACAAAAACCCGTCCGCTGATTGCAGCTCATTGAGAGTAGCTTGTCTGTTATGTCCAACCTCAAAGGATGGGCTGCTGATTAGGGATTCCAATCCTCCATACCCGCTCGCATCATAACAGAGAGAGGCTCTGCCATGCATCAGGATCAAATTACCAATTCTGCTGACCAATTAAGATAAAACATGGAATCCAAGTTTACTGTAAATCAAACTGTGTGGCAGTGCATGTGAGTCTCAATGGCGTAGCACCCCCCTCCCCCCTATGATCTTTGGGGGCCCCCAAACCCTCCTCCCCCTGGAGGTTGGGCCCCCCAGATAGCATATGAACATGTCATAAGCCATGAATTTCTTTGAGGGAATTACAGGAAATTAGCTCGAAAACAGCAACATTTTCTCTCAGCATCATGGCAAAATTAGAAAAAAGGCATGGGATTAGTTTTTTTTAAATCATAGAATTAGGAATTTGAAACTTAATAGGATCTCCATGTATTAAACTGCACGTTTTTTCTCTCTGCCCTATGGCAAAAACATAACAATCCTGCTAAGCCACTGATGATTCAGTCTGTATGTGTGTGTGTGTGTCTGTGCATCTACTTTATGTGTGCATCTGTCTCTCTCACACACACACACACACAAACACACACACACACACACACACTCATTTTGGCACAGTGCATAGCTTTCAGTAATACTTGGATGCACATTGATGATCGGTCAAACAAGAAAGCAGGAGAGACTGAACAAAGGAGGCCAGGGAGTCTGCCCGGTAGGTAACACACAGATTTAAGTGAAAGCTATATTTAAGTGCCTGTGTGTACCGTGGACTGCATTAAACATGTAAAGGTCACACGTGTTTGAATCTATATTTCATCAGAACAGGTTCTCTATTTGTTCCGTCCCTCATTCCCTCAGGGGATGTGCATACCGTACGTGGCTCCAATGTTGAATAAAGAACTTGGGCTAGCTGCCAAAGATGCACGTGTTCAATGGCTTCTTCGATATGTTTAGGACAGGCCTACAGATGGAACGAAGAGCTTCGAATCTGAACCTTTCCTGGAGCTGAAGAACTAGAAAAAAGGAACCCAAGTCATGCTAAATCTAAGACGCCTGTGTTGAGAGTAGAAGTTCACCTTTGCTTCAGCAATCCTTCACACATCGGGCATTCCCAGGGCTTTGATTTCCCATCCAATCAGATAGACGTTCTAAATCCATCCAGTCGGTGGTTGATATACGTCCCATACTTTAAAAGATCAGAGCAGATCAGCATAACTAATTTCACCTGAACTGCCACTCTGATTACCACGGCAGATTACCCAGCTTTGATTTCAACCACAGAAGCAGCTTTCTCTCTTTTCCACTTTCCCAGTTTTTTTCTCCAAGTTCTTATCAGAAATCAGACACCTGATGTCATACGCTGCTGGTGGTCTGTGTGTGTGTGTGTGTGTGTGTGGATTCCAGTCAGACAGCAGATCTCCCCTGACGAAGCCAAAACTATATCCTTATCATATCTTTAGATCCGAGAATGGTGGAGCTATCGAGGAAAACCTAGTTGATTGTTTAAGCTCAGTGGTTTGACAGCCACCCCTGAAACAACGGGAGACGAGACAGAGACGAGAGAAAGGGAGGCCACAGAACACACCACAACTGTCTGGATAGCTTGTATCGATCCAAAGCTCACACCTTAGCTGCAGCTACACATACGGCGCATCTGTGGCTATGCATTCGTAGCTCGTTTCTCAGAGGGGAATTGTCCTCATAAGACATAGCTAATGAACTCTCATCAACTCTATCCACGATTTAACTTGATGTCAGTACCACAAGAAGGGATTTTTTCCCACGTGAGTTGTCAGTCATAGAGATGTGGGTTATATAAAGGGATGTGACCCAATTGAATCAATTGTGAAAATGGGGAAATCACATCGCCGGTTCTTTCAGAACGTTTATGCTGTATCCTCTGTGTTTTTGTAGCTAACATTTATGTACCTGTCTTCAACTGGCACTCTGTATGTGTCCATTGCCCCCAGATGGTGGTCACCCTTCAATGCATTGAGAGGCACCTGGTTTGACTTCTGATCACGACGATGTCAAATTCATTTGGTGGCGGTAGGAAAAGATGTAGCTTTCCGTATTCAGCTCGTTGCACTTTCCATGGGAGAACTTTGGACGCGAGAAAATAATTACCGCAGTAGTGTACGATAACGTCATGGTTCTTGAAATAGTTATCACATGGGCTTCAGGATATAACATGTTTATAACGACTGTTTCCTGTTAATAATGACACCGCAAAAGACTAAAATAACTCAGCCACCAAAAAGGACACTGGTTGTGAAGGAATGATGAATACGCACCACGGGTGTTGAGTAACTCTTTGTAGGGCAAAGAAAGGTGGCAGACATTTAGCCTTGAGCGTTAGAGAGACGGAGTTATGGGGAAAGAGAGAACAAAGGGACGAATAAAGGGGTATGTCAACCATGAGTCTGTGACCAGTGTCCCCACCAGATGAGCTGCAATAGACAGCACAAGTGTCTGAAGAATTAGTCACGGATGAGAGCGGTATTTGATTCAAATGCTTTCTGGCTTTAGATTCAAACAAGATACATATCTGATGCAGAGACGTAGCCAATCGTTCAAATTGTAATGGGTAAAGAAAACCTTAATCAAAAAAGAATGTCTACCACGCTCTACCCTGAAGAAAATCAAGGCATGTCAGTTTGGAAACTAATAATGAAGATACAGTACAGTTCTTGACTTGTTTGACGTTGTTGGTGTCAGGGATTTCTAAATGGTGGAATATTTGCTTGTGATGGTAGACACAATTAATGGTGTAATAATAATATAATATATGCCATTTAGCAGACGCTTTTATCCAAAGCAAATTAGTCATGTTGTGATACCAGCTTAAACAAGCTTGTCTGTTTCGAAACATTTGTGCAAATTCCACGATCATACTTCTTGGCTGAGTCATAATTACCTCAGAATGACTACTGGCTTGGCAACAAGCTAAATACTCCTATAGCTGTTGAAATGTGCAATATGATATATGCTCAGACTTTGCTGGGAGGATAAAGTCAAATTAGTCAAATTAAAACTTGAATTAAATTTTCATTCGATTCACTGAGTCACCATGACAAGAACAACATTTTTACGTGTGTGCTGAAATAGTTTCTGAAACGTCATCACATTCTATCAGGTTAGAACTAAAGAGAAAATCATTATGTTGAGGTATCACGAGGTCATTGAGGAATGGAGGGAAAAGATTGAAAGACAAAGAGAGTGGCTGAGTAAAAGGTCAACAAAGATCATAGAAGGAAGTAGTTTGCTCAGTTATCACCTATCCTTTGCTCTTACACACTCTTACTCATTCCCACCTGATTTGACCATGTCAAAGGGTGTGTGTGCGTGTGTGTATGTGTGCACGCCTGCGTTCTTGCGTGCGTGTACATGCACGTCTGAGTTGTTACCACATCTCTCACCTAAGGCACACACTTTAAATGCATGTAGTTCTTTCCTTGCGCTGTTCTTGTCTATTAATGTTCTGTATTATGTCACGTTTTATGTTTTGTGTGGACCCCAGGAAGAGGAACTGCCACTTTCGCAACAGCTAATAGGGATCCTACTAAAATACCAAATACCTCTGGCATGGAGAACCCATTAGCTCAAGGGGAGAGAAGAGAGAGTGGTGGGGTTAGAGAATAGAAGAGAGAGGAAGAGAAGAGAAGGAGGAATAATTTACCATGGTGGTTAGGATGCTTCTGCTCTCCTGGTGTCTTCACATTACCGTCGGCAGCCCCCGTGCTACAGTCAAACACCTGCTGACGAGCGCCAGGAGAGGCCGGCTGCAAAGTTAAAAACTAAAGTGCTCCCTGCTTCCCCAACCTGACACACTTCTGCCTTCCTCCTCCTCTCGGTGTAATCCATCACCTCGACTCCCTCTCCTCCACCACCTCCTCTTCAATCCCTTCTTTTCTTCTCTATAACTAGCACTTCCTGGCGAAAATAAGGGGAAAATCGTCATGGTTGGTGGCAGCGGTGGAAAAACGTCACTCTGCATGCTATAAATACGTACGTCTGGGCTTGTTTCAGATCCATTTCTCAACGGGACGTCTTTCTGCACTAATTTCATACATACTTTCTCACACAAAAGCCTACAAACAAAGAGCCATATCTTGAATGCACTTGAAACAAGTTCTATATTTCTCTTGGAGACTATGTACTTTCAATCATACTCTGGATCAATACAGAGTTCTGACACGGCAGTGAAAGAACGCGGCCTAACTAGGCGCCATTTCATCTTTCAGAAGAGGCAGGTTCAAATGTGTAGGGGAGAACAATGTTTTACCCAGTGACAGGGGGAGGGGAGAGAGAAAGAAAGTTTTATGTAAATTAATACATTCTCCCATTGGACATGCGAGATATTTGTGCCATGAGTCCATAATCATCCAAAGGATGTGATGTCACTGTCATCTGGGGAGCGTTCACAGAAAGAGGACGTCAGGACCCTCTGTCACTAGATGACCCATTATCAGTCCCTCCAAAGTAAAGACTCCAATGTGTGAGAAGAGCAGAGCGTTCAAAGGTTTCTGTTGCCGAGCCAAAGGCGTGTTAAGTCACGAACCAGACTGTTTGAAGAGACCTATGAAGATTCAAATGGTTTTACTGTATATATTAGACATTCACGTGCTGTAAAAGTCAATGCTCTGCTTTGATCATACACTTATCTTGAGGCTATCTTGAGCATTATCATCTACTTGTGACGCCAGAAGAATATCCATAAGATCCCATCAAATTAGCATCAGGAGCTAATGATCGACTGTCATGCCCAGCACTATTGTTATGCATGCCATTTCATGCCTATACGATACAATTGAGTTTCCTTAAAGCCATTTAACCCCATTTGATATGGCCCCCTCCAGTCCATTTTACAGTGGTTATCTGGTGGTTAGATCCTAGCCGTTAGATCTCAGCTGTGACACAGACGTTTCTCTGACGTTTCCAATTAGCCTTTGTGGCATTATACATCCAGATCTATTTTGATCCCCGGCCCAGCGGGCCAGCGTAGTCTTCCTAGCAACCCCAGGATCTGATAGACTATTAGCAGATGAACCTCCTGGCTGAACAACGCCAACAGGAAATACTCTGGAAGGGGCTGTGATCTGAGTGATGGAAGGGGCTGTGATATATGATAGCATATATGTTGGACCCCCCTCTCTGCCCCTCTTTGCCACACATACATGTTGAGCCCTCTCCCTGCCCCTCTTGCCACACATTCATGCATGTGTCTACACTTTCTCCTGTGACCTCTAGATTATCCTGACCTCGATCGGTTTTCCATGGGATCCTCACTACCACTCAGCCCTGGCTGCAATTCATCACATCCCCATCCCTCTGTCCACTCCCAGGTTCGTCTGCCGCCGCAAAAAAAAACAACACCATGTGGTTTTATGGGTCCAGAGTGATTATAATCAAATATGCAAGGCCCTCTGGCGAGTGTCCACCCTCGTAACCTCTCCCCATAACCTCCAAATGATGGCTCTAAAGTAAGCCGTAAATGCTGCAATATCGCGGCTCAATATTACACTCCCAAAGCCAAACTAATTACACACGCACACACACATAAAGACAAAGTGCTGGCCATGGGCTGTCTGGGTGCCGGAGGAGATTAGACAAAAATAAGATTCCTGTCCAAATTGGAGATGCAATGGGAGTGTTGATGGCTTGGGAGAGATTTGCCGAGTACTGCCTACACTGAGATCTGGTGTCGTAGAACAAATCCCATGGTCTAAAAACATGGCTGTGCAATTCCCTCTGGGAGTATTCATGGAGGAATCTGCTTTCATTACACTTTAAATGGACGGCTACAGATGTTTTGCTGGAGGAAAGGTTTTGATCTCTCTCTCTCTATTTCTCCCTGTCCTCTCTGTCGTGTCGGAAATCCAATCAGCATATTGGACCTCCTTTGAGGATTCAATAATTGGAGTATCTTTTTACCACAACTTTCATCTTTCTAAAACATATTTAACCACGTACAATAGATTTTAAAAGTAAAAATGAAATTTTAGAGCTTCCTTACAATGCTGCAGTAAAACAGAGAGGAGCACAAAATATTCCTTTTCCACTGGCCTCTGAGGCTGTGTGAACGAGAGAAGTTTGTGTTGGTAATCAAGGTAAGAGTCTATTAAAGAGCAAGGGATGGAGGGTGTTCTGTGGAGAGGAGGAGAGGAGAGATGGGTCGTTCCACCAATTTGGTGCCTTTGAGAAGTGTAGTTTGGTAAAAAGAAATGACACCTAATTTGAACATGCAACTTAATAAAAAAAACTGCTTTCCCATCTCAAGTTTTAAATAGAGAAATGACTATAGCATGTGCCTTATAAGTGCCAAATAAAGTAACAGGGTTGACTGTAACAGGGTTGACTGTAACAGGGTTGACTGTAACAGGGTTGACGATTCCATCTTAAATCAGCCATAAATCTCCCAGTGAGAGGAGGAATGAAAGTTGTTGTGTGCAAGAGGGAGTGGCAATTAAATCCAAGCTTCACAAAAAAAAAATCTGAAATTGCTAGAACATTCCTGTCTATCTATGGGTAAAGTTCATAGCCAGTATGAAAATGTCTGCACTCACGACTGTTAATCGCTCTGGATAAAAGCGTCTGCTAAATAACTAAATTGTCAAACGCTCGACCCGCTCAGTTTTCCACCACAAAACTGACCAAAAAATGGCCAAAAAAGAGTAGAACAACCTTATTTGCTTTTACACTGTTTTGATTATTAGGTGTTCAATGTTTCTTTTGAAGAAAATACAAAAGATTTAAAAAGGCATAGTTTCAGTGTACTGAAACCAAAGTTCAGGTCACGTAACAGGGTTGACCTTGAAATGAGGGACAGACGTAAATAAATCACTACATTAAATACATGTAACCTTCAGAAAAGACTGTCAAAGCCACACAGTAATTAGGGGGGAATGATGGTGAAACATGGAACGTTGGGGGAATAAGGGGGTTGAAATCTTCCTAATTGTGACACAGGGTTGATGGAGGGACACGGCAAATGCTGAATTTGGGCATTTTGCCGCGCCTTTATTCATAATAACAATGTGATTTATTGAATTCTCTATGTGGTCTGTATGAAAGAACACTTAATTTAATTGAACAGGCTTTCACAATTCAATATTGGGGCACAAGTTCTACTTAAAATAGCAAAGGGATGAAAATGCAAAAGGTTCCTCTTTTCGTGGAATGACCCAGATGATGGAGGGACCGTGAGAATAGGAGCGCATATAAAAATCAGTGTTGGGGGGCAGCGGTGTTCCCCCTCTCATCTCTTTTATTACTTTAATTGAAGTCGTTTAATAATTCTCAAACTATTTCGCCCTGAGCGTGTGCTAGCCATAAATCCCGTACTCTGTACACACGCTTAAGCTACACTTAACATTCCTCGATGCCACTTCATCTTTCATCTTCTCATGTCTCCCGCTCTCTCTCTCTCTCCTTTCACTCTCACCGCCTGTCGCAGTCTGTCTGTCTCTCCTTTCTCTTTTATCCGTCAAAACCCCTTTCAATCTGTCTATTTCCTTTCTTGCTGTCTGCTCCCTCTCTTTTTCTCTAATTATCTAGTCTAGTCACTCTCTCTCTCTCTCTCTCTCTCTGTCTTTTGTCTGCTCCTCCTCTTCTCTCTTTGTTGCTTTTGGTCTTTCCCTCCTCCCTGTCTGCCTATCACAATATTACAGGTAGAACCAGCACAAGGGCCATGTGTTTCTTTTCAAACCTGGATAAAATAGACACAGGAATGAATGGGTCTGTCTGAATGTATAATGTACATAAATGTATAGCGCATGTGTGTGATATGTGAGTGTGTGATGTGTGATATGTGAGTGTGTGATATGTGAGTGTGTGCATCTGTCCATCCATGCAAGTGTGTGCCCT
The DNA here is from genome assembly GCF_013265735.2 of Oncorhynchus mykiss. Classification (NCBI taxonomy): domain Eukaryota; kingdom Metazoa; phylum Chordata; class Actinopteri; order Salmoniformes; family Salmonidae; genus Oncorhynchus; species Oncorhynchus mykiss. The sequence goes on along the minus strand of NC_048586.1, from coordinate 13,306,774 downwards.
GAAACCGAAGCCAGACGGCAGTCTTGTTCTGGTTAATGGCACATGCTCTCCTCCCGCTCTACTCCTGTCTTTCATTTGTGATTTCCCACATATTGTCCCTACTCCCTCTCAGGCTGCCATGCCATCTCCTCTCCTCCTATACAGTACTGTGCCTGTGTGGCGGTGGTGGTGGTGGTGGAGCGACGCCCTGTGTACATGGGGAATGTTATCTCCATTAGAGGAGGCAGCAGGGCCCTGAACCAGACCCAGGCCCCGACACACGTCAGCTCCAAAGGAATGCTGGGCCTCTTTTGATTCGCCTGCCCTGCTCTGCCCTGACAAGGCTAACCATGCATACATACATACATACATTGCATTATAGGATATTACGTTAGAGCTCAGCACACCTTCACCCCCTGCCATGCTGCCTAATAGGCAATTAGGAGGAGAGGTGGAGACTAGAGATAATGTACAGACAGGCAGATATGTACTGTATGGTACATGTAGGTGTGTTTGAGTTAGAAAGAGTATGTGAGAGAGTGAGCGAGTGTGCATGCCTGTGTGAGTGCGTGCATGTGTGCTTTCTTGCGCCTGTGCACGCCACGTGCAGGTGCATGCCTATGTGATTGTGCGTGTGCATACATGTGGGTAAGACAATTTATTTCCTTTCCTTCATAGGGCACAAATCAAAGCCTTGGAGACGTGCAAGCCCGCTTCTGAGCACCCTTATCTCTTTGACACGTACTATTAGTGCTGCTACTGCTGACAAAAAGCACAGCGCTCTGTTTTTCGTTCCTTCTCTCTCTCTCTCTCTCCAATCTTTCTGTCCCTTTCTTTTCCTCTCTTTAGTGATGAGGGTGCCACTATTTTTCAGAGAAGCCGGTTGCTGACACGTCTTTAATAAGGCAGCCATTTTACATTTTAAAGTTAGCACAGCTCTGAGACAAAGAAACAGTGTCACAAAAGGCTTTGGTGGTGATAGGGCTGCGGAGGTCATAGAATTTTGTCAGCCAGTTATTGTCATGCGAATAACTGCCGGTCACACAGTAATTGACCGTTAATTAACATAAACATGTTTAGCATCTCCAGGCCTCCACAGATGCGCTCCTTTGAAACATCTACATTTTGAAAAGTTTAATAAATCCATTGAATATACACCATAGCAATAAATCCATTATTTGTTTTATTCAGGTCTAAACAACCGTTATGAAATGAAGAACATTGATTTCAGAAGAACCGAGTCTGCCTACTGTAAGTTGTCTGGCTATGCGCCATGCCATTGGCTGTAGGTTTGTTAATTTAGCACACAAGATACGCTTACAAGTACCATGGCATTACTTTATATTATATGATTTTAAATAAGAAGAAAATACAGTAATTGAATATAGCTGAGTAAAATAGAAAGTTCCGGAGCGAGTATGCATGTGAAGTGGCTACAGTGAGCGTAAAAGAGATCGTTTGAAACAGGTCCTATATGCTAGATTTAGAGTTATTGAGCAAAAGTAGTTGTGAATGACACAAACCTTAGAATGTCTTATAAATGAAAACAAATATGGGCTGCATGATGTGACTATAGGCTATTGACTATTTGAAAAAGTCGCTAAAAAAGCTTGTGCTCTGTTCCTTGCCTCAGGCTGCATACGCTGTTCTCTCATTAAGTGATATTTTCAGACTATTCTCAATTCCATCTTCTTATTACTATTATGTCAAATGAGTTTCGATTTAAAATGTTCCATTGTCGAATGGGTAGGAACAGGGGCAGGGGGAAAACACATGTCATCAATATGCACTTGAATAGCGAATGATGCCGCTTGTTCTCACAGTTTGTTTTTCAATCATGCTGGGTAGGCTACAACGGTGTTATAGCAGAGCATGTGCTTAATTAAAATTAGCAGCTGAGAAGTAAATATAGTAGCAGCTGGGAACCTCTTTCTTAGTGATAACCATCAAAAGTCTGCTTTCACACAGGATTGAATATAGAAATGTTTGGGCTAATAACGAGACTTACTTCACTCCAGGCATCAACCACTCTTTGAGCATGCAGTCTCCCACTGCACGGCAGGTAATATTCCGCCCAAACTTTGTATGCCATGGGATGTCCAACTCTGTTTCTGCAGCTATCCAGTGCTTAATTTGGGAAACCAAGTGAAATCTGTACGGGAACATCAATAGTAACATGTTTTCACAACCTAAACATATTTAATTATGGTTGACAGCTCCTATCTCTGCTCGCTCAAGAAAGGAATGTAGGAAAGAGAGGAGATGGAAACTCACGGTGGTGAGATATTCTATTATAATGTCAGCCTATTAATTATGAAAATATATTTTTATAATCTCTGTTACTAGACTATTCAAAATCAAATTCAAATTCACTATAATTTTAGGGTAACACTGTAAGCTGCCCTGCACAATCAATGTACCAACAGCATCGCCTAGGCCAAATTGTTCTCTCCCAGACTCATGGATAGGAAGTTTGGAGTGTAGCATGAGGTAACCATCCAGCATGCATAATAGCACAGTCCACACTCAAAGGTGATTACTAGAATGTGTTTAATTTTGGAGTATAGGCTAGACCAATTATTTCTATTTTTCTGCCGTGCGTAATATGCAGTAGGCTATTAGACTATGTATTGTGTAACGCATCAGTATTTTAAATTCAGTTTTTTGGGGGGCTCATATGAAGGCCTATACATATGCATAAGCTCTAATATGTTCTACACCCAACTTATTAAATTCTTTGAATGAATCATCACCTTAGAAAGCGCTGCTGTCTATTTTGTTGTGTTTGGCTTTGAAACAACATCCACAACGACCATGTTTTCCACTCAGTTTCAACCTGCCGTTGAACTTCTTTCTTCAAATTTGTCGTCAAAATAGCTACGTTTCCATCCAAATGACGACATATTTTCATGTGAATATTATTAAATCCGCTTAAAGAAATGAGTTTGTTTTCCCACCAGTGGAGTGTTTCCACCAAACTGACTTGTTGCAGATTAACATCGGTGCATGATGGGGTGGTCCGCACAAGATTGTCTTCTTCACTTACGTTTTCATGTACCGAATAAAAAGCTAAAGGTTCATGTGTTTCTATCGCATTTTCAACCGATTTTTGTTTTGTTGCAAAATGCAGCCTTAAAAAAGCAAATGTGCCAACTCTGGTTTTGGCATGTGATGTTACGGTGAGTGAATGAGGACCCAAAAGCGAACTAACTTAAACAGAGCTTCTTTAATAACCAAACTGTGGTAGGCTCAGATAGACCGGCAGATTCCGACAGGACAGGACAGGACAAGGTTACAGCAAACATGACGATAGTCTGGCTCAGGCATGAAACACAACAAACAAGAATCCGACAAGGACAGGAACAAAAACAGAGAGAGATATAGGGACCTAATCAGAGGGAAAAAGGGAACAGGTGGGAAACGGGGTGAATGGGTAGTTAGGAGGAGACAAGGAACAGCTGGGGGAAAGCGGGGGAGAAAAGGTAACCTAATAACGACCAGCAGAGGGAGACAGGGTGAAGGGAAAGGACAGAGACAAGACACAACATGACAGTACATGACAGTACCCCCCCACTCACCGAGCGCCTCCTGGCGCACTCGAGGAGGAAACCTGGCGGCAACGGAGGAAATCCTCGATCAGCGCACGGTCCAGCACGTCCCGAGAGGGAACCCAACTCCTCTCCTCAGGACCGTACCCCTCCCAATCTACGAGGTACTGGTGACCACGGCCCCGAGGACGCATGTCCAAAATTCTACGGACCCTGTAGATGGGTGCGCCCTCGACAAGGATGGGGGGGGGGGGGAGACGAGCGGGGGCGCGAAGGACGGGCTTGATGCAGAAGACATGGAAGACCGGGTGGACGCGACGAAGGTATCGCGGAAGAAGAAGTCGAACTGCGACAGGATTAATGACCCGAGAAATACGGAACGGACCAATGAACCGCGGGGTCAACTTGCGAGAAGCCGTCTTAAGGGGAAGGTTCTGAGTGGAGAGCCAAACTCTCTGACCGCGACAATATCTAGGACTCTTAGTTCTACGCTTATTAGCAGCCCTCACAGTCTGCGTCCTATAACGGCAAAGTGCAGACCTGACCCTCTTCCAGGTGCGCTCGCAACGTTGGACAAAAGCCTGAGCGGAGGGGACGCTGGACTCGGCGAACTGAGATGAGAACAGCGGAGGCTGGTACCCGAGGCTACTCTGAAAAGGAGATAGCCCGGTCGCAGACGAAGGAAGCGAGTTGTGGGCGTATTCTGCCCAGGGGAGCTGTTCTGACCAAGACGCAGGGTTACGAAAAGAAAGACTGCGTAAGATGCGACCAATAGTCTGATTGGCCCGTTCTGCTTGACCGTTAGACTGGGGGTGAAAGCCGGAAGAGAGACTGACGGAAGCCCCAATCAAACGGCAAAACTCCCTCCAAAATTGAGACGTGAATTGCGGACCTCTGTCCGAAACGACGTCCGACGGAAGGCCATGAATTCTGAAAACATTCTCGATGATGATTTGTGCCGTCTCTTTAGCAGAAGGAAGCTTAGCAAGGGGAATGAAATGAGCCGCCTTAGAGAACCTATCGACAACCGTAAGAATAACAGTCTTCCCCGCTGACGAAGGCAGTCCGGTGAAAAAATCTAAGGCGATGTGAGACCACGGTCGAGAGGGAATAGGAAGCGGCCTGAGACGGCCGGCAGGAGGAGAGTTACCGGACTTAGTCTGCGCGCAGACCGAACAAGCAGCCACGAAACGACGCGTGTCATGCTCCCGGGTGGGCCACCAAAAACGCTGGCGAATGGAAGCAAGCGTACCCCGAACGCCAGGGTGGCCGGCTAACTTGGCAGAGTGAGCCCACTGAAGAACGGCCAGACGAGTAGGAACGGGAACGAAAAGAAGGTTCCTAGGACAAGCGCGCGGCGACGGAGTGTGAGTGAGCGCTTGTTTTACCTGCCTCTCAATTCCCCAGACAGTCAACCCGACAACACGCCCCTCAGGGAGAATCCCCTCGGGGTCAGTGGAGGCTACTGAAGAACTGAAGAGACGAGACAAAGCATCAGGCTTGGTGTTCTTAGAGCCCGGACGATAAGAAATCACGAACTCGAAACGAGCGAAAAACAGCGCCCAACGCGCCTGACGCGCATTAAGTCGTTTGGCAGAACGGATGTACTCAAGGTTCCTATGGTCAGTCCAAACGACAAAAGGAACGGTCGCCCCCTCCAACCACTGTCGCCATTCGCCTAGGGCTAACCGGATGGCGAGCAGTTCGCGGTTACCCACATCATAGTTACGTTCCGACGGCGACAGGCGATGAGAAAAATACGCGCATGGGTGGACCTTGTCGTCAGAGAGGGAGCGCTGAGAAAGAATGGCTCCCACGCCCACCTCTGACGCGTCAACCTCGACAACGAACTGTCTAGAGACGTCAGGTGTAACATGGATAGGAGCGGATGTAAAACGATTCTTGAGGAGATCAAAAGCTCCCTGGGCGGAAACGGACCACTTAAAGCACGTCTTGACAGAAGTAAGGGCTGTGAGAGGAGCTGCCACCTGACCGAAATTACGGATGAAACGACGATAGAAGTTCGCGAAGCCGAGAAAGCGCTGCAGCTCGACGCGTGACTTAGGGACGGGCCAATCAATGACAGCTTGGACCTTAGCGGGATCCATCTTAATGCCTTCAGCGGAAATAACAGAACCGAGAAATGTGACGGAGGAGGCATGAAAAGTGCACTTCTCAGCCTTCACAAAAAGACAATTCTCTAAAAGGCGCTGGAGGACACGTCGAACGTGCTGAACATGAATCTGGAGTGACGGTGAAAAAATCAGGATAGCGTCAAGGTAAACGAAAACAAAGATGTTCAGCATGTCTCTCAGGACATCATTGACTAATGCCTGAAAGACAGCTGGAGCGTTAGCGAGGCCGAAAGGAAGAACCCGGTATTCAAAGTGCCCTAACGGAGTGTTAAACGCCGTCTTCCACTCGTCCCCCTCCCTGATGCGCACGAGATGGTAAGCGTTACGAAGGTCCAACTTAGTGAAAAACCTGGCTCCCTGCAGGATCTCGAAGGCTGAAGACATAAGAGGAAGCGGATAACGATTCTTCACTGTTATGTCATTCAGCCCTCGATAATCTATGCAGGGGCGCAGAGACCCGTCCTTCTTCTTGACCAAAAAAAACCCCGCTCCGGCGGTAGAGGAGGAGGGGACTATGGTACCGGCGTCAAGAGCTACAGACAAATAATCTTCGAGAGCCTTACGTTCGGGAGCCGACAGAGAGTATAGTCTACCCCGGGGGGGGGTGGTTCCCGGAAGGAGATCAATACTACAATCATACGACCGGTGTGGAGGAAGAGAGGTGGCCCTGGACCGACTGAACACCAGGCTCCTCCTGTGAAGAAGAGACAGAGGAAACAGGAGGGATAGCAGACATTAAACATTTCACATGACAAGAGACGTTCCAGGAGAGGATAGAATTACTAGACCAATTAATGGAAGGATTATGACAAACTAGCCAGGGATGGCCCAAAACAACAGGTGTAAAAGGTGAACGAAAAATTAAAAAAGAAATGGTTTCACTATGATTACCAGAAACAGTGAGGGTTAAAGGTAGCGTCTCACGCTGAATCCTGGGGAGAGGACTACCATCCAGGGCGAACAAGGCCGTGGGCTCCTTTAACTGTCTGAGAGGAATGTCATGTTCCCGAGCCCAGGTCTCGTCCATAAAACAGCCCTCCGCCCCAGAGTCTATTAAGGCACTGCAGGAAGCTGACGAACCGGTCCAGCGTAGATGGACCGACAAGGTAGTGCAGGATCTTGAAGGAGAGACAGGAGTAGTAGCGCTCACCAGTAGCCCTCCGCTTACTGACGAGCTCTGGCCTTTTACTGGACATGAAGTGACAAAATGACCAGCGGAACCGCAATAGAGACAGAGGCGGTTGGTGATTCTCCGTTCCCTCTCCTTAGTCGAGATGCGGATACCTCCCAGCTGCATGGGCTCAGCACCCGAGCCGGCAGAGGAAGATGGTAGTGATGCGGAGAGGGGGGCGACGGAGAGCGCGAGCTCCTTTCCACGAGCTCGGTGACGAAGATCAACCCGTCGCTCAATGCGAATAGCGAGTTCAATCAAGGAATCCACGCTGGAAGGAACCTCCCGGGAGAGAATCTCATCCTTTACCTCTGCGCGGAGACCCTCCAGAAGACGAGCGAGCAAGGCCGGCTCGTTCCAGCCACTGGAGACAGCAAGAGTGCGAAACTCAATAGAGTAGTCTGTTATGGATCGATTGCCTTGACATAGGGAAGACAGGGCCCTGGAAGCCTCCTCCCCAAAAACAGATCGATCAAAAACCCGTATCATCTCCTCCTTAAAGTCCTGATACTGGTTAGTACACTCAGCCCTTGCCTCCCAGATTGCCGTGCCCCACTCACGAGCCCGTCCAATAAGGAGAGATATGACGTAGGCGACACGAGCAGTGCTCCTGGAGTAAGTGTTGGGCTGGAGAGAAAACACAATATCACACTGGGTGAGGAACGAGCGGCATTCAGTGGGCTCCCCAGAGTAACACGGCGGGTTATTGATTCTGGGCTCCGGAGATTCGAAAGCCCTGGAAGTGGCCGGTGGATCGAGGCGGAGATGGTGAACCTGTTCTGTGAGGTTGGAGACTTGGGTGGCCAGGGTCTCAACGGCATGTCGAGCAGCAGACACTTCCTGCTCGTGTCTGCCTAGCATCGCTCCCTGGATCCCGACGGCTGAGTGGAGAGGATCCGAAGTCGCTGGGTCCATTCTTGGTCGGATTCTTCTGTTACGGTGAGTGAATGAGGACCCAAAAGCGAACTAACTTAAACAGAGCTTCTTTAATAACCAAACTGTGGTAGGCTCAGATAGACCGGCAGATTCCGACAGGACAGGACAGGACAAGGTTACAGCAAACATGACGATAGTCTGGCTCAGGCATGAAACACAACAAACAAGAATCCGACAAGGACAGGAACAAAAACAGAGAGAGATATAGGGACCTAATCAGAGGGAAAAAGGGAACAGGTGGGAAACGGGGTGAATGGGTAGTTAGGAGGAGACAAGGAACAGCTGGGGGAAAGCGGGGGAGAAAAGGTAACCTAATAACGACCAGCAGAGGGAGACAGGGTGAAGGGAAAGGACAGAGACAAGACACAACATGACAGTACATGACATGTGAACTTTAGCCAACAGATCAGACACAGTGCAGGTAGGGTCTGAAGGTATTTCATTTATGTTCATTTTTTATTTAACTAGGCAAGTCAGATAAGAACAAATTCTTATATACAATGACGGCCTACCCCGGACCAATTGTGCACCGTCCTATAGGACTCCCAACCACAGCTGGATGTGATTCAGCCTGGATTCAAACCAGGGACTGTAGTGTTGCCTCTTGCACTGAGATGCAGTGGCTTAGACCCCTGCGCCACTCGGGAGCCCTAGTCTAGGCTAGTCTACATGATGAGATCATGGATAAGAGGGATAATGCTTTTATTTGTCAAAGCGGCAGTCAAGCATCGATCATCGTGTCACCAGAATAAGAACCTAGAAATGTATTGGATAGGAGCATCAAGCTTATACTATGCACTTTCACCACCCTGCGAAGTTCATCCTAATGGATTTCATCTGTAGCCTAATTTAAACTGCATGGTTTCCTGAGTAGTAGTGGGAGGACCACACACCATGTCATCACATGACTCCAAGTTGACTTTGACATGGTGGTTGTTAAATCAATATTTGCGCATAAAGGCGTTTCCTCCACCATTTCTAACAAAATGATCCTACCATGTCGAACAAACAAATAATCTGTCGGCATTTCTATAATTGTACCGTAACCTCCTGTTTCCACCACAGCCGTCGTGATTTTTTAAATGTATATACATGGTATGACTTTACTCGCATAAAAACTGTGGAGATAAAAGTAGCCCAGCGGTGAGTTCTAAAAGCATCATACTGTTTGGATGACAAGTGTTTGATGCGATTTTTGATAGCATTTGCATTGATGTCAGAGGGGATAGAGGGACAGCGGAGAGCTGAGTATCAGGCCATTAGGACCTGATGGTCGTTAGTGAGTTGGACACTACCAACGCAGGTCCAGAGTGCAGAAAAGGAGATCGCCGTGACTCAACATGGGGAATTGTATTGTGGTCGTGACTCATGACTGCCGGTGTGGCGGTAATGCTGTCGCCGCAACAGCCCTAGGTGGAGTCAATCAGAGTCAGTGTGACTCTCAGCGTGTAGGAGGCAATTTAAGGAAGAACGTTAAAAAAAACAGGAAAAATACCAATTTCTTGATATGTTTTGTCCAAAGGCTGAGTTGTGGCTCCTTCTCACTCTGAAACCGGGTGTTGAAACACTCTTTGTTTCATTTTGAAGTTGGGTTCCCATGTGCCAGTAGTCTGACTGTACTGTAAGGGGGAACATCTTCCTCTCATTCTACCACTGCTGCTGTCTTTCTTCTCCTACTCAAAACTTTGAATTGAAACTTTGGCTGCGTCTGAAGTGGGACCCTATTCCCTGTATATTGCACTGCTTGGGTGTCCTTGCATCTGTGCTGCTTCTTTTAAATGAAAGGAGCAGTAGAGGACTAGATGGCAGCATGCAGCCACCAGAGACGGCATAGACGACAGATACATCCTCCGTGTGAGATGAGAGGTAATGGGGGCGATTCACACACTGGTGATACTTGTTTGGGCTTTTCAGGAGAAAAATTGAGAATTGACACTTTCTTGCATACTCATACACTGATTTTTATCTGTGGTGGCTTCATCAGCAACAACGATCGCGATGTGATTTTATCCAGACACTGCAGAAAACCAGAGAGACAGCAAGACAGAGATGACTGCTAACTTCTCGGAGCTGAGCCTGAGTGTGTCAACAGAACCTTTAGCCCCCACACTGACCTCACTAACCAGAGCCCAACTTCCCCCTGGCTCCAAAATAGACGCTAAAAATGGAGCCTGCGTCTGTCTTATGGGACCACACCTATCCTCTGTCCTCCTCCCTCACAGAACCACCCGCTCTCAGACCAATGTGAGCCCACTCACATTGGTCTGAGAAGAGCAAGTGCGGAGGGGGAGAATGAGAGAGACAGTCAAGGGTGGAGAGAGGGAGCCAGAGAGAGATGCGGAGAGAGGTGGAGAGAGAAGAAAAAAGTGGTGAGAAACTGAAAGAAAATGTGGGGGAAAATGGGACAGAAATTATAAGAGAGAGACATGGTGTGAAGTAGATACAAGAAATAATAGACAGAGTAAAAAGGGTGAAGTAGGACTGTGTTATTATGTGTGTCCATCTTGGTCTGAGAGTGTGAGAGCAGGGTGTTGCTGGGGTGTCTGCTGAGGGCTCACTTAGCCCCGGCTAAGTTAAAAGCCCAAAGTAGCACTCGGGCTAAATGTGTGTAAAGTGCAGTCATCAGTGGAAAAAGTGTCAAGAAGAAGATGAATAACTCACACTGGTCTAACATGGGTTACCCTTCCGTCCCTTCTGCCACCTTCTCTGTGGAATAGTACACTGCAAGCACCTCTCCCTCTTCCAACTCTTTCCTTCCACAGTCCATCTGACACCCTGGAATAAATATTCTGCTGTCATTATTCTTTCAAATAGGCTTATGGCAGAGAATAGAGAGATACTGCAGAAATGGGACCAGTAATGCATTTGAGAGATATCTCTCTTTCACTGTGCTAATGTATTAATCCTCCTGAAAGGTAAAGTAAAATGATAACTCTCTTATCTAGCTATTCTATTTCTCAGAATTCTTTGTCTTGTCCTTCCACACCATATATTTGACATAAAGTCTTCCATGAAATGTCTCCTGCCCTGCCTTCATCCCTCTCTCTCATTTCCCCCCCCCCCCCCCCTCTCTATCGCTCTCTCTCTCTCTCTCTCTCTCTCGCTCTCTCCAGAGACCCATCATTACACGGCCACCAATGTCGTTTGTGGAGTGATGAGCGTTGCAGTGTGCCAGCGGGGGGTGGGTGGGTGGGGGGTGGGGGGGTACAATAGGTGGCCTGCACTGCGTACGCTGTAATCTGCCTGTAATGGCCGCCTCGCCTCATTCACAGGGAGACCCATTAGAGACTAGTCTCCTACTCACCGTGTCCCTGCGCACTCTCTCATTTAAAACACACTGAACATGGGTTTTAGCAATCCTACTGACGCCTACAACATGGCAGAGAGCGAGAGGAGGGAGAGAAAGAGAGACAGAGAAATAGAGGGATAGAGAGAGGGAGCTGGAAGAAAGGGAGAGAGAGAAACAACGAAAGAAAAAGCGAAAGAAAGAAAGAAATGTATACATGCACGCACGTCCTGATCCGTAATCTATTTTAGTTTTCTATTGTATTTTCTTCTCTCTGCACCTCCCTCTCCATTCCTGCCTGTCAGTCAGTCAGTGAGTGTAGATTCAGTGAAGACAGTATGTGTCAACAAAGGGTTTAGAGCAGAGATCCTAATTCCCATCTAGCTGATCTGGAGGGGAAGATAAGATCCAGCAGAGCCTCTATGTATTTATACATGGGGTGTGCTCTACTACACTACTGTAATTTCCTACATGGGAAACAGACCCAGCCAGGACCCATTCACTGTGTGGGACGGCTGATTGTTTTAGTTCCAGGTTATGTCCAACTCAAACTGCCCTCAGAGTAAATATTTATGTCTAGGGGTGGGGGGTCTTGCTACCCTCCCCCCCATCCCCCGGCCGGGCCACCCCAAGCCAACGTTCCCTTGGCAGCTTGGGGTCAAGGGGTCACAGGGAGAAGGAGGATGTTTCCCAGGGATTGGGAGCGACACATCGCGTCAGCTCTGACGGGGGTGGATCAAGTCATCTGATGTTATTTCATAGTGTATCATCGCTGTTCATCAGGTGACCTGATAATATAAGCATGTTTACAATGTTGATGTAACAAACAACGCTGACTCATGCAGATCAATCAGGGACACAATCCTTATGTGATCTCAGTTCATCCTGAAGATTACCACTGGCTGGCATTTCAGAAAAGATTTTTAAAAACATTTTGTAGCCAATGCTAGAGTGGATTTCATCAATATTCAAAGAATTACTTCGCTGGCATGCGTGATTGCAAGACTAATATAATGTATTCTTTAAACCCGTTGTGAAGGTTGCAGGGAACTCTAGAGATGCACAGCGGAAATGCAATAGAGCTAATCAGTGTGTGAGCCCTGGGCACGCAATATGACATCTCTAACCTGTGATTACTTTAATTAGACAATGTAATTAGTCCCTGAGGAGTTAAACGTAGCAAACTGTTACCAAGTCTGTCCCTCTGGGATGAGACTGCATGCTCATCACTGGAATCTGACTGCAACATCACATCAGGAATGTCAGATACACACTCATTCACACACATGCGCACACAAACACATGCCCACACATGCACAAACACAAAAACATTTAAAGTAAAACATGGAGCCTTTCAGTCTCAATGAACTGTAGGGGGGGGCAGGCATGGGAATTCAGAGGTGACAGTTCTCACATATACTACCGGTCCAAATTTTAGAACACGTACTAATTTAAGGGTTTTTCTTTATTTTTTAAAACTATTTTCTACAATGTACAATTTGCCAAGTGTGTGCAAAGCTGTCATCGAATCAAAGGGTGGCTATTTGAAGAATCTCAAATATTTGAAAAATCTCAGATATAAAATATTTTTTAATACTTTTTTGGTAACTACATGATTCCATATGTGTTATTTCATAGTTTTGATGTCTTCACTACTACTGTACAATGTAGAAAATAGTCCAAATAAAGAAAAACCCTTGAATGAGTAGGTGTTCTAAAACTTTCTGCAGATCGATGTGCCTCGCAGAGTCTGACATTCATTATGGCCATGCAAAGGCACCATGCAATGCACCCTGGACTGAAGAGGAGGACAAATAGGAGAAATTACACATTTCTCGAGGTAGGAATATCGCAAAAAATATGCTCAATGGCTCATTCGAGAGAAGACCACCACCCGAGTTATGACATTGGCCAATATTGAAATCTGACATGTATGATAGACGTTTCTGAAATCTAAAAATCATATTCCTATTAACTTCCAGTGTAGTTGGAGCGGCTTTATCGCAATGCTACTTCATACCGGACTCATTTTTGCCTGCTGGAACAGCAATGGCTCAGATACCCACAAATTTTTTTTAAATGACCCTGGGAATCGATAGAACATCCCTCAGAGATGCACAAAAACAATATAACGTTCAAAATTGGTGAATCTTTTCTTAAATATACTGTGCAGTGGTGCCTCTAACTGTTTATTAAGACCAGCACAGTAAATATTCAGCCTAAAATGCTAATGAAAGACAAACATTAATGCCATGAGCCACTGTCATGCTTGTGTATGTTGCAGAAAAATGAAGCAGGGAATGCGAGCCAGCCGTGTGTGTGTTATGCGAATCAGGTTTGTTGTAATAAACATTGTGTTGGAGCAGTACATGCATAGCCTGGGGAGGGAATGGGAGAACATGTGACCTACCTCAGGGCATTCTGGGTAGTCGGTATGAAATGTGACAGGGCGACTCTGTCATCCATAACACACACACTCACACGTGTGAACTCGTGCATCCAAACACACACACACACTGTTGTGTTTAACTAACCTTGTGGGGGGACACAATTATAAACATTTTAAATCCAATTTTCCCTAATCCTTCACCCTTACTCCTAACCCTAAAACAATCCTTAATTCCTAACACTGCTTCTAACTGTAACACTAATTCTAACTTAACCCTAAACCCCCTAGAAAGAGCATTTGACCTTGTGGGGACTGCTGATCTTTACAAGTATGGCTAAACACAACCACACGCACACAAACACACTCGTTCAGCTTTTTCTTGAGTGAAGCTTGTGTGTTTGAGTAGCTTAGCTGTGATGAGAGAACTTCATGCACTGTACTGCAGGAGGGTGAGAGAACTTCATGCACTACTGTAGGAGGGTGAGAGAACTTCATGCACTACTGTAGGAGGGTGAGAGAACTTCATGCACTGTACTGTAGGAGAGTGAGAGAACTTCATGCACTGTACTGTAGGAGAGTGAGAGAACTTCATGCACTACTGTAGGAGGGTGAGATAACTTCATGCACTGTACTGTAGGAGGGTGAGAGAACTTCATGGACTGTACTGTAGGAGGGTGAGAGAACTTCATGCACTGTACTGTAGGAGGGTGAGAGAACTTAATGCACTACTGTAGGAGGGTGAGAGAACTTCATGCACTGTAACTGTAGGAGGGTGAGAGAACTTCATGCACTGTAACTGTAGGAGGGTGAGAGAACTTCATGCACTGTACTGTAGGAGGGTGAGAGAACTTCATGCACTACTGTAGGAGGGTGAGAGAACTTCATGCACTGTAACTGTAGGAGGGTGAGAGAACTTCATACACTTTACTGCAGGAGGGTGAGAGAAAGCGAAAGAAGTGGAGGGGATAAGAGGGAGAGAAACTACAAACAGAAAAACAAAGGTCAGTTTCTCTTCTCAAACCAATCCACTCAGCTGTTTATCCCTGATCAATCACGTCGTCAGTGTGACTCACACACACATTCACACACACTCGCACAGACACGCACACACGCACGCACGCACTCACAGAAACACTCCTTGACCTCTGTCTGTGTGGGACAAAAGTTAGCCATTTCCTGACCCCACGCACGGCCAGCCGCTCACCTCCTCCAATAAGAGCCATTCAGGAAGGCCTCGGACCAATCAGGAGCTAACCAGCAGTGCAATCAGCCTTTGCCCCAGAACTCTAATCTTAGTCTCCAATCTCAGCAAAATATAAAAAAAGGCACATTGGCAGAGAAGAATATGAGAGAAAATGGAGAGACGGACTGAAAGAAATGATCGTATCGATCCTTATATGTAGCACATCTCAGAGTAAAAGCCCTATATAGAAGATGGAAAAAAGGAGAAAATAGAGGTATAGACTACAGTATTGGTTATAATGAAAGGCTACATATGAAGTGGACAAATGCATTTTTCTCAGCTTTCTCTCTCTTCGTGCCCCAACCTAATCACAGCTTCCACGGTAACCCACTTGACAAACAATGGTCCTGTCTGCCAATAAGAGGCCAGCGTGGGTGGGAAAATAGGTTAGGGCTGCAAGTAGCCTTCAGCTCAGTGACATAGCCTCCCTGCCTCTCTCTGCCTGTATGGCCTCTTGGCTCTTTCTGACTCTTTCTGTCTGTATGGCCTCCTAGCTTACCCTAGCTCTCTTTGCCTCTCCCTTCATGCCCTCACAAGAGCAGGATTTTTTTCTTTCAAAACATGGTTTGGTAGAAATGATATTCGGGAACTATAATGTCCAGCGTATTGTGTGCTGAACAACAGCTTTCTATCTCGTTGGAATGTTGTACTTTGTAAAGATAGCATCTTGTTGGTGGGATACAGAAAGATAACACGTTCCTGTCACAATAGAAAAGGAGCTACAAGTGTGAAAAACTGCATTGTTATGTTGTAATACCTTTTCATTGAGTGTCAGTAACTCTCCATACTATAAAGCTTTGATATAATGACACATAGCTGTGTTGATACCCCTGACTTTTCCCTGACCCCAAGAACCCACTGGACCCACTGACGGCGGTCATGAAATGATGTCAGCTGGTTATTGTCATGCAAATTCCTGCCGGTCTCACGGTAATTGACCGTAAATTAACATAAACATGTTTAGCTTCTCCAGGCCTCCACACATGCAAGCCGCAGATGAGCGCCTTTGGCACATCGACATTTTAAAAAAAATAGTCTAATAAATCCATTTAATATAAACCATCACAATAAATCCTTTATTTATTTTAGGCAGGTCTAAAGAAACGTTATAATCCATAGGAAATGTATTTCAGAAAAACAGAATATGATTCGGCCTGCTATACGGCCTGTGCCGTACCATAGGCTGTAGGCTAGTTAATTTAGTAGAATAGATATGCTGATAAGTCCCATGCCATTATTTTATATTATATGATTTTGAAGGAAGAATAATATAATTGAACTTAGCTGAATAAAATAGAAAGGATATTTTTCACATTCCGGAGTGAGTATGCATTTGAAGTGGCTACAGTGCATTCAGAAAATACTCAGACCCCTTTCCTTTTTCCATATTTTGTTAAATTACAGCCTTATTCTAAAATGGCCGCCTGGTCCTTCTGAGCAATCAGGGGAGAAGGGCCTTGGTCAGGGAGATGACCAGATGGTCACTTTGACAGAGCTCTAGAGTTCCTCTGTGGAGGAACCATCTCTGGAACCACCTCTGCTGCACTCCACCAATCGGGCCAGACGGAAGCCTCTCCTCAGAAAAAAGCACACGACAATGGACTCAGACCATGAGAAACAAGATTCTCTGGTCTGATGAAACCAAGATTGAACTCTTTGGCCTGAATGCCAAGCGTCAAGTCTGGAGGAAACCTGGCACCATCCCTACGGTGAAGCATGGTGGTGGCAGCATCATGCTGTGCAAATGTTTTTCAGCGGCAGGGACTGAGAGACTAGTCAGGGTTGAGGGACAGAATAATGGAGCAAAGTACAGAGAAATCGTTGATGAAAACCTGCTCCAGAGCGCTCAGGACTTCAGACTGGGGCGAAGGTTTACCTTCCAACAGGACGACAACCCTAAGCACACAGTCAAGACAACACAAGAGTGGCTTCGGGAGAGACCTGAAAATAGCTGTGCAGCGACACTCCCCATCCAATCTGACAGAGCTTGAGAATATCTGTAGAGAAGAATGGGAGAAACTCCCCAAATAAAAACAGTTTTTGCTTTGTCATTGTGGGGCATTGTGTGTAGATTGATGAGTATTTGTTAATCCATTTTTGAATAAGGCTGTAACTTAACAAAATGTGGAAAAAGTCAAGTGGTCTGAATACTTTTGGAATGCACTGTATTTTGAGCTTAAAAGTGATAGCCTATGCCTCTGCTCGATGTAGAGTTATTTGGCAACTTTAGTTGTGAATCATACAAACCTTAGAATGTCTTAGAAATCAAAACACATTTTGGCTGCATGACGCAACTATAGGCTATTAATGATTTGAGAAAGTCGCCTCAGGCTGCACACACCGTTCTCTCATCAAGTGATCATATTTTCACCCATCAGACTATTCTCAATTCTCTTGTCTTTACTAATATGTCAAATTAGTTTCGACTCAGAATGGCCCATTGCTAAATGGGCAGGAATAGGGGCAGGTAAAAAAAGAAAAAATAATCTGTATGCATTGGAATATTGAATGAAGTCGATTTATCCGGAGTTTATTTTTCAAGCATGCTGGGTAGGCTACAATGGTGTTATAGCTGAGCATGTGCTTAATGAAAACTAGCAGCTGAAAAATAAATATAGTAGCAGCTGGGAACCTCTTTTTTTTAGTGGCAACCATCAAAAGTCTGCTTTCACACAGGATTGAATATAGAAATGTCTGGGCTAATAAACAACACTTATTTCACTCGATGCATCAACCACGGTTTGAGGAGCATGTAGTCTTTCACTGCGCCAGAGGTGACATTCTGCCCAAACTCTGTATGCCATGGGCTTTCCAACCCTGTTGCTGCAGCTACCCAGTGCTTCATTTGGGAAACCAAGTGAAATCTGTTCCGTAACCTCGATAGTAACATGTTTTCACAACTAAACATATTTCATTCAACTGCTGACACCCCCTCTGCCAACATGCACGAGAAAGGAATGAAGGAGAGAGAGGAGGAGAAGGAATTGCACAGTGATTATGCATAAATTTGAATGTGCGTACATGGATGCTCTACATGCAACGTCTTAAGTGCTTTGAATGAATCATTACCTTAGAAAGCGCTGTCCGTTTCGTTGTGTTAGGCTTTGAAACAACATCCACGACAACCACGTTTCCCATTTCGTTTCCACCGGTGGCTGAACTTCTTCCTTCAAATTGATCATCACAGTGAGGTGAGTTTTAAAAGAAGGACTCTGTTTTGATGGTGTGTTTAATGTGATTTTAATTTGCATTGAAGTCAGAATGGTTCGAGGGTTAATAAAACCTTGAGTACAAGGTCATTAGTGGCCTGGTGGTCGTTAGCGAGTTGGGTACGACCAACGCATGTCCAGAGTGCATAAGAGGAGATTAGCGTGAATCAACGATCATTTCATGACTCATGATTGCCGGTCACCGCGACAGCCCTAGACCCCACTCCAATTCGCATACCGCCAGAACCAATCCACAGATGATGCAATCTCTATTGCACTCCACACTGCCCTCTCCCACCTGGACGAGAGGAACACCCATGTGAGAATGCTGTTTATTGACTATAGCTCAGTGTTCAACGCCCTAGTCCCCTCCAAGTTCATTACTAAACTATAGACCCTGGGACTGAACACCTCCTTCTGCAACTGGATCCTGGACTTCCTGACGGGCTGCCCCCAGGTGGTGAAATTAGTCAACAACACATCCGCCAACCCTGACCCTCAACACGGGGTCCCCTCAGGTGTGTCGTGCTTGGTCCTCTAAATGTACTCCCTGTTTTCCCACGACTGCGTGGCTGCTTATGACTCCAACACATCACTAAGTTTGCAGACGACCCGACGGTGGTAGGCCTGATCACCGCTGACGATGAAACAGCCTATAGGAAGGAGGTCAGTGACCTGGTAGTGTGGTGACAGAACAACAACCTCTCCCTCAACGTCAGCAATACAAAGGAGCTGATTGTAGACTACATGAAATGGGGGTCCAAGCACGCACCCATTCACATCGACGGGGTTGTACTGGAGCGGGTCGAGAGCTTCAAGTTCCGTTGTGTCCACATCACTGAGGATCGATGAACGTCCAAACACACCAACGCAGTTGTGTGTTTTTCAGCCTCCTTTATACCAGGCGGTGTCAGAGGAAGGCCCAACATTTTACGAAGACTCCAGCCACCCAAGTAGTAGACTGTTCTCTCTGCTACTGTACGGCAAGTGGTTATGATGCACCAAGTCTGGAGCCAACAGGACCCTGAACAGTTTCTACCCCCAAACCATACGACTGCTAAATAGTTAGTCCAGGAAGCTATTTGGTTAACTATTTACCTATCTGCATTGACCCTTTTTGCACAAACATTTTTGATTCATGACATACACTACTGCAACTGTTCATTATCTGTCACATTATTCCTAGTTATATGTGCATATCTACTTCAATTACCTCGTACTCCAGCACATCTACTCGGTACTGGTACCCCGTGCATATAGCCAAGTTAGACCCTGGACGTAAGCATTTCGCTGTTAGTCTACACATGATGTTTACAAAGCATGTCAAAAATGCAGTTTGATTTGATTTGATTTGAAAGAGAAATCTCTGAATCCTCTGATTCAGAGTGTTGATCACACATAATAGACCTGACGGGAGACTGAGGAGAGGTCAAGCCAAACCCAGAGCTTGTGTAGACAGTGTTTCCCAGAACTGACTGATTCGGACAGATGAAGCAGTCCATCAATCTACAAGGCTTGGCTACACTGACTGTGAACAAGCAGTAGGGTCATTGCACATAGGAAAACACAAGGCGGAAACCACCTACTGCTGATTGCGTCCCTTTGAGAGAGAAAGAGTAAAAATGGGGGGGGTAGAAGGGCAACACCATTACCTCAGCTTGTTTTGTTCGTGGCTCGGTCCGTGAATGCATTATCAAGCGACATCATTACACGATGATTTCCCCCTAAAATAAAGAGTATGATTTATGTAAACAAAAGAACAACATCTCACACCTTTACCTCGCCGGGAGAGAGAAAAAACAACAAGAACTGAAGCACATCATTTACTCCGACAGCATTGATGGAGGCGAGATTATGGAACAATGATTGCTTGATTTCATGTGTTGTTTTTTTTACTTCTTTCCCCTCCCCTACTCCACTCCTGTCTGGCTTCCTATTTTCATCAGAAGTACTTATTGTTCTTAATGAACACAGCGATACTGACGAGGGAATTTGGGGGGAAAAAGTCGGACCACCTACCATCCATCCACCTTACTGGATAGTTAAACAATAAAAAGAATCCAACATAACGTTCTGACAGCGTTTTGGCAACGTTGGGGAACTTTTATAAGGAACACAGTCTGAGAACAATCCGGGAGAGCCAGGCCTAGAGCCAAAGGTAGGAGATAGTAACAGACACGCCTGTGTCTGTCTGGCGCTAAACTGTTTTCTTTCACCACCAGCAGAAAGTTAAAACTTGATTGGGAACAGAAGTGCTTATTACAGGCGGACATAATGACAGGGTTGAGTGGCGGTGTGCGCACTGCAGTAGAAAAACTCCTCTCCACAAAGCACTGCCAAGGGAGTTTCTCCTTTTGTTTTGAGGGTTGTATTTACTCTGGAGATGTTGGCGTTTTGTTAAACCAGCCAGGCAGTTCTTGTTTGGTTTTTCTTGGCTGTCGGAAATCCAGTCCATCGGTCTGGCACTTCTATTTGTCACCCTATCTTTCCCAAGTACGATTTGTGTTGAAACCATTCCTCGCTGAGGAATTGTAATGTCATAAGCTGCGATTGAAGTGTCATAAGAATTGTGGGACAAATGGGCACCATTTGGAGAGTTTGACTGGCTGTCACTGTCTGCCGAATAGCGTGGAAGTTGGCCAGCAGCACTGTAACTCTCTCCTGCTGAAGTTTTCCTCAAGAGACAAGTAGCATCTCTTTCTCTTGCTCTCCCATTTCTCCCTCCTTCTCCCTCTCCTCCCCTGTTATCTTCCATTTTTCGCCCTGCACCGTTACCTACCTCTTCTACCGAAGCGATATCCTTATTTTCCTCTCATTTTCTCTATCTCCCTCTGTCTTGTGTTTATCTCAATGAATGTGGCCTAGCTACCTGGCTGGCAAGGAGATACCGGTGGAAGGCATGCTGGCTGCCTGGAGGGAGGAAGGGCTTTCTCAGCTATCTGTAGCAGGAGAGCCTGTTTCAACGCAGTATTATCAGCACTACGCAGGGAGACTTACATTGCCATATTACATCTCATCTCCTTATCCCCGCCCGTCACATCACACAAGGTGACTTTCAGCTTGCTCCAGCACTGTCATTGGATTCCGTTGCTGTGGGCTCGCTGCAAAATAAAAGGCTGCTTGCTCTCATAACTGGGGTTGAGTGATGCATTAACAGGCTTCTTCATGCCTGTCGTATCACTCATAACTTGACGACTGTTATCAGAACTATTGCCAGGGTATTACTTCAGTCCGTGCTTCACCAGTGCCATTACACTACTTCTCTTAACTGGGACTAACACCACATTCTCTACTGTAACTACAGTTACTACAGGCATAGGATCTTAATTTGATTACCCTGCTGCAGGAAATGTATTTGAGGTTTAAAAACGCTTCTGAAGTTTGTAATTTCAGACTTCCCTTACGAAAAATGTATCAACCCCTACAAAAATGTCCATTCATTATAATCCACATAATACTTCACATTTCCTGTTGCTGCAGGATTATTTTCCTGATGTATGCAAACTGGCTCAACTTAAGATCTTACATCTGTACAATACTAACACCTTGTACTAGTCACCTCTGAGCCCCTTATAAGGACTGTTGTCCGCGACCTGTCGAAGATGTTGGGCAATTGATTTGAAGGCCAGGTGTTGCCTTATCTCTCCACAGCAAAGCCACATTCACAATACACTCAGTCATAAAATAACAAACTCAATAATCTAAGTGACAGCTCAGGCTCTACCACCACCATGCACCGGTTGTGTCTTGTCGAAGCATATTACAGGACTATTGTGCATCTCCACAATAACTGCCATTGTCGTTCCTTCACAGGCGTGACACTGAGGTTGTAATCAGATTGCCTTTTTCTCACACAGTCGTAAAGGTGTCTGGCTGCTACTGCCTTCCATGTCTCACTGCTGCATATTGTTCGACTCCTATCACTATATCTGCTGTGACTCTAAATATTAACCATTCCATCACATTCATCTCCTCTGACAAGGGGGGAGACTTGGAATTATTTGCTTAGCAGCAATAAAAGTAAACTGTACAATCAAATATTTTAGGATGCCTCAACATCAATTTTGCCAAAACACGTTTTTGTGGAAATTGTTACACAGGGACCCTCAAAGACAATCTTAAATGAATCGTTGTTTATTTGTCAGCTATTTGTCATGATTTAGCATAATGAATTAATCATTACTGTTTTGTTTCATTCATGTGACATACCAATACTGGTTCATAACATGTAAGTCTAAGCTGAGTCTAAGCTGAGACCTTGAAACTGAGATATCTTTCGTTCGTTCTCAAAACAAGGTCTGGGCGTACTGCTAAATTGCAGCTACTGATAGTGAGGATTTATTCAGTCAGCCACTTGCATGAACACAGAAATAGAACAGCACATAAATAGAACACATGAATTCCATTACAACGTTTAGAAGGAGGACAGGGGAAACAATGTGTTCCCAGTGCCTGATTAGATTGACAGTGGAGTTTCTCCTTGTGGTGCTACCAGCAGAGAATGCCTCGCTTGGTGAGGAGTAGTTACTAGGCTGAGTTATTCACGAGCGAGCAACAATAATTTTTATCGTTATTAAAAACCATGGCGTGATTACGAGCAGACTACCCACAGACAACCCATCTGCACTTCAGGTGGAAATCAATGGCACTCCAGGTACTGTGTGCTCTCATAATCTCCTCAAAGAGAGAGCAAGAGGAGAGAAAAAAATGAACAGAATTTATGAGGCTGCAACCTAGTATTTAACTCGTCATTTCTCTGTCTGACACTGTGAAAGAGACAGGAATTCGCCAGCGGCTTGGTTTGTGATTGTGTTGAAGGAAGCTCATCTCTAAATCGTGCTGAGTTTATAAGCCATTGAGTTTGTAAGCCATTTAAGCACCATGTAAGTAGCATGTTGTTTACTGTACTCTGTGTGACTGTTGATATGGCCGCCACTGCATCGGTAGGCTAAATGCATAACGGGTAAAACCAAAAAGGTGCCCAAGACAAATATCAGCTGGAATCTTTTGTGAGCTAAATGTAAAACATAAGAGCTCTCTCAAAGTGAAACAAAACGTGATTTGACATCACAATGGATACATTTTTCCACTGGCATAAATGCTGAGCAGAGAAAACATTGGAGAAACAGTTCGCACCACTGTGCTATCTCAAAGGCAGGAATAAAGAGTTGCATATGTCACAACAGAACGTCACCAAGTCGGTCTCAATGGGTTTTTAATGATTATGAAGAGGAGTTGTGTTTGTCTTTCTCATGAAAACAATGTCAGTCACATCCAGGCAATGAAAATCTGTAATCCCAAGTCATACGGAGGACTGTTCTCAGTGCAGTGATGTACAGCTTCAACCACACCAAATTGCTTTCATTTCAGGCCAACGTGAAGTGTAAAGTGTTATGTGGAGCAGTCCTAAGAACAATAGCTGTTTTAATCTCTGTGCCAGATGACTTAATTCCAGATGTGTAATTCCACAAGTCTAGACTTCCGTCTGTATCACTGTCATTACAACAAACTCTTGGAATCACAACAGTCTGTTTCTATTTCTCTATTCCTCCCTCTCACTCAATCCATCTCTCAGCCTCTCTCCCTCACTCCTCCTGAAGGAATTGATGCCCACCCCCTCTCTCTTCCTATCTATCCAATGGAAAATATGTAATTCTGCGCTCTGGACTGTCATCATCCTATAATGTTCTGTGACTGTCTCATCCCTCCTCCTTTCCTCCCACCCTCTCTCTCTCCCACACACCTTTTCCTGACAAGTCCTGGCTCCACTTCACCAGAAGCTGCCATGGCATTGTTCTTCTGGGCCAAAATAATAACTTTCCCCATCCTGTGGCCCTCTGGCCCCCTCTTTAATAACCTTGTTTTCTCTTTCAGGTGAAATATTTTCACACCAGTTCTGAGCCCGGAGAGATAGAGACAGACGGGCCAGAGGTGACAAGAGCTTCCGGCTCTCTAACTGCTGCTGTGTTCCCAGCACTAGGGAAGATAACAACTAAACCCCGAGGAAAACAGGTAATCGGCCAATGATGTATGAGAGAGAGAGAGAGAGAGAGAGAGAGAGAGAGAGAGAGAGCCACACGCACATGCAATGAAGTGTGTGAGAATGTCAAATACATTGTGTGTGTGTGTGTGTGTGTGTGTGTGTGTGTGTGTGTGTGTGTGTGTGTGTGTGTGTGTGTGTGTGTGTGTGTGTGTGTGCACAAACCACAAATCAAAGTGCCAAAGACATGTTCGGTACACACTCAAGGACAGTACAAAAATACAACTGTATACAGAGGTTTCTGTGTCGCCCTTTCAATGTGTGAGAGAGAGAATGTGACTATGTTTGCTGCTGTGAGTGTACTATTTGCTTTGCCTGTGACTAACAGATCCACTAGGGGATCTGTCAGCGTATGGCTGCTTGCATTGGCCAACCAACTCTCAGCCTGAGGTTTATGGTCACAGACAGGCAGCAGTCACAATCCCTTTAGAAATATGTCTGTTGAGCAGAGGTGAAAACTTTTGCTATTCATCTTTTATTTTTTGTCAACTGTGTCTCTCTTATCGGTCTTATCTTAAACACAGCAACAGGTTTTTCTGGAAGATAAGCCATACTGGTCCATCACAGAGCTCTCTGTGTTCGGTTAGAACTACCGATGTATGCAAGTGTTTTGTCTGCCATTTGTGTCTCACATGGGAAGCATAGGATACATACAACCAGTTTCACCCTACTATGTTTGTGTGCGGCTGCAGGCCTACAGATGTAGGATCTTAGTTTGAGCCAGTTTTCTACAGCAGGAAAAGAATCCTTCAGCAACAGGAAATCCCTAGCCGTGTACTCAGAGCATATACTACAGACCAGCTGGCTGGAGTGCTTGCGGACATATTAAATATTTCCCTAGCCCAGTCTGTTGTCCCCACTTGCTTCAAGATGTCCACCATTGTTCCTGTACCCAAGAAAGCGAAGGTAGCACTCACTTCTGTCAATATGAAGTACTTTGAGAGGCTAGGTAGGGATCATGTCACCTCCACGTTACACGGAATCCCACTACAGTTTGCATAACATCCCAACAGATCCATGGATGACGCAATTGCCATCGCACTGTCCTATCCCATCTGGACAAGAGGAAAACCTATGTTCATCAACTACAGCTCAGCCTTCAAAACCATAGTTCCCTCCAAGCTCATCACTAAGCTCAGGGCCCTGGATCTGAACCCCGCCCTGTGCAACTGGGTCCTGGACTTCCTGACGGGCTGACCCCGGATGGTGAAGTTAGGCAACAACCCCTCCACTACACGGATCTTCAATACGGGGGGCCCACAAGGGTGTGTGCTCAGTCCCCTCCTGTATTCCCTGTTCACCCATGACTGTGTGACCACGACGACACAACAAATAGTAGGCCTGATTACCAACAACAACGAGACAGCCTACAGGGAGGAGATGAGGGCCCTGGTGGAAGAAAGCCAGAAAAATAACCTCTCCCTCAACATCAACAAAACGAAGGAAAACGAAGGAAAAATGGCTATTATCTCCAGGCCATCAGACTGTTAACCCATAAGAGTCAAAGCCCTGTCTAAGCCATGGGAGGGGTGTGGGGGGTTCTACTCATTTATATGGAATTGTTTTAAGAAGGTCATACCAAGGATCATTTAGCTATTGGATTTAGAATTTTAAGACCCCTTGAAGTACAAAAAAAATATTTTAAAATAGTATTTTTGGCCTTACTACTATTATCCCATACAAACGCATTGAATAACACATTCACTACATGGACAACAGATAGTTCCCCCCCCCCCCCCCCCCCCCCCCACACAAAAAAAAGGAAGTTTGTTCTGAAGTGTCTGAGAGATTTAAGAATAATCATGAAACATTTATATTTAACACCTTACAATCAACATGTACGCGTTCGTGCCAGTCTCACCTTTGCACAGAGGAATGAAATGAATGTGTGGCCCAAACTTTTCGGACGCTACAGACGTTGGCAGATCAGCTGTTCCGAATTTGTACCGAAGCTTGTGGGGGCCGTAGAGCTAAAAGGAGAACACCATTGTGTTCACGAGAGTCTCTTCTTTCCGTAGAGGGGTCAAACCATTAGGACGCTACATACAATTACATACGATTTTCTGGGATTGTCTCATGGTCTGACTAGCACCGCTTTGCCTCTGTCACCTTTTACCACAGATGTGGAAGTACGACACAGGCGGATGCGGGAGATTGAGATGCATACAAAAAATACATATATACATATACAGTATATATTCCGGACTCTGACATTGCTCGTACTAATATATATATACTTCTTAAGTATTTTATTTTGGGGATTTTAGTGTATTATTTTGAATTCGGTATTACTGGACTGTTGGAAACAAGCATTTCGCTACGGAGGCAATAACATCTGCAAAATACAGTTGAAGTAGGAAATTTACAGTGCCTTGCGAAAGTATTCGGCCCACTTGAACTTTGCGACCTTTTGCCACATTTCAGGCTTCAAACATAAAGATATAAAACTGTATTTTTTTGTGAAGAATCAACAACAAGTGGGACACAATCATGAAGTGGAACGACATTTATTGGATATTTAAAGCTTTTTTAACAAATCAAAAACTGAAAAATTGGGCGTGCAAAATTATTCAGCCCCTTTACTTTCAGTGCAGCAAACTCTCTCCAGAAGTTCAGTGAGGATCGCTGAATGATCCAATGTTGACCTAAATGACTAATGATGATAAATACAATCCACCTGTGTGTAATCAAGTCTCCGTATAAATGCACCTGCACTGTGATAGTCTCAGAGGTCCGTTAAAAGCGCAGAGAGCATCATGAAGAACAAGGAACACACCAGGCAGGTCCGAGATACTGTTGTGAAGAAGTTTAAAGCCGGATTTGGATACAACATTTTTTCCCAAGCTTTAAACATCCCAAGGAGCACTGTGCAAGCAATAATATTGAAATGGAAGGAGTATCAGACCACTGCAAATCTACCAAGACCTGGCCGTCCCTCTAAACTTTCAGCTCATACAAGGAGAAGACTGATCAGAGATGCAGCCAAGAGGCCCATGATCACTGTGGATGAACTGCAGAGATCTACAGCTGAGGTGGGAGACTCTGTCCATAGGACAACAATAGGTCGTATATTGCACAAATCTGGCCTTTATGGAAGAGTGGCAAGAAGAAAGCCATTTCTTAAAGATATCCATAAAAAGTGTCGTTTAAAGTTTGCCACAAGCCACCTGGGAGACGCACCAAACATGTGGAAGAAGGTGCTCTGGTCAGATGAAACCAAAATTGAACTTTTTGGCAACAATGCAAAACGTTATGTTTGGCGTAAAAGCAACACAACTCATCACCCTGAACACACCATCCCCACTGTCAAACATGGTGGTGGCAGCATCATGGTTTGGGCCTGCTTTTCTTCAGCAGGGACAGGGAAGATGGTTAAAATTGATGGGAAGATGGATGGAGCCAAATACAGGACCATTCTGGGAGAAAACCTGATGGAGTCTGCAAAAGACCTGAGACTGGGATGGAGATTTGTCTTCCAACAAGACAATGATCCAAAACATAAAGCAAAATCTACAATGGAATGGTTCAAAAATAAACATATCCAGTTGTTAGAATGGCCAAGTCCAGACCTGAATCCAATCGAGAATCTGTGGAAAGAACTGAAAACTGCTGTTCACAAATGCTCTCCATCCAACCTCACTGAGCTCGAGCTGTTTTGCAAGGAGGAATGGGAAAAAAATTCAGTCTCTCGATGTGCAAAACTGATAGAGACATACCCCAAGCGACTTACAGCTGTAATCGCAGCAAAAGGTGGCGCTACAAAGTGTTAACTTAAGGGGGCTGAATAATTTTGCACGCCCAATTTTTAAGTTTTTGATTTTATAAAAAAGTTTGAAATATCCAATAAATGTCGTTGCACTTCATGATTGTGTCCCACTTGTTGTTGATTCTTCACAAAAAAATACAGTTTTATATCTTTATGTTTGAAGCCTGAAATGTGGCAAAAGGTCGCAAAGTTCAAGGGGGCCGAATACTTTCGCAAGGCACTGTATATTGAATCAACATCTCAAGACATCAATCAGGAAGTTAAAGCTTGGTCGCAAATGGGTCTTCCAAATGGACAATGACCCCAAGCATACTTCCAAAGTTGTAGCAAAATGGCTTAAGGACAGCAAAGTCAAGGTATTGGAGTGGCCCTCACAAAGCCCTGACCCCAATCCTGTAGAATAGTTGTGGGCAGAACTGAAAATGCGCGTGCCAGCAAGGAGGCCTACAAACCTGACTCAGTTACACCAGCTCTGCCAGGAGGAATTGGCCAAAATTCACCCAACTTATTCTGGGAAGCTTGTGGAAGGCAACCCGAAATGTTTGACCCAAGTTAAACAATTTTAAGTTAATGCTACAAAATACTATTTGAGTGTATGAAAACTTCTGACCCACTGGGAATGTGATGAAAGAAATAAAAGCTGAAATAAATCATTCTCTCTACTATTATGCTGACATTTCACGTTCTTAAAATCAAGTTCGGATCCTAACTGACCTAAGACATGGGATGTTTACTAAGATTAAATGTCAGGAATTGTGATAAACTGAGTTTAAATGTATTTGGTGTATGTACATTTCCAACTGTATTTTTACGCGACCAATTTATATTTAAAAAAATGGATGTGAATTTTAATGTGGACTTAATTTACATTTTTTATAGGTTGAAAAAAAATTGTAAGGGAAATTAAAAACTTACAAACTTCAGAAGCCATTTTAAACCTCAAATACACCACAAGTTTTACATTTCCTGCATTTTAGGACAGTTTTCCTCAAACAGGGTGATCAAATTAAGATCCTACATCTTTAAGACTGTTCAAACTGGGGCAATCCCGGGTTTCCACAATGTCTGTCTGTTTCTTAAATCTCATTCTCAGGAAGCAATAATCCAGTTGAGCAACAACAGAAGTATCCATTCAGAAATTACTAATGTCTCAGATTCCTGTCTGCTACCACACATTGGAATTCAATGCTGACACTGTGTACCAACCATGCTTCAATGCTAGGGATATTGTCAGGAGGCTACCAGTAGTCAACACTGGGACTCTGCTGACTTCAATATAGACACTGACAATGCATAGACTAAACTCTGGTGCACCTCTCACACAATACGTGCCACATACTTCACCCTGCCTATGTTTACCTTCTAACCTGGGCCTATTCATCAGAGTCCTGACACTCCAAATGATACAAAAGTTACAGCTTCACCCCGACCAGCCCAGATTAAAGGGAGGTTGGTTGGTTGGTTTTTCACACAACTCAATTACAAAAGAGAGCGAGAAAGAGAGAGAGGGCCTGACACCTAAATTACTGACTGAGACGAGAGATTAATCATTCATTCCTCTGCAGGTCCTCGCATGCCACTCTCTGACACACAAACACACAAGCATTTGACCCTCTCATTTTCAATACATTTTTCTCTGAATTACTGTCAAGCAAATTGGTTGAATTATTTGGTTATAAAATGTAATATGGCACTGCAGGCTGTTGGTCAATGATTTAAGGCTGAGAAATATGACTGTCTGATTAAACCTAGGCCATCCCCTTTCATTTTCTGTTCCCCTATAACATTGGCTGATTGTCTGAAGGGATAAGAGAGTGTACTTTTGTGCTAATCCAAAAACACTAAACAAATTGAAGGGAAACTCTCTTCTGTAGCTCCATATCAAAACATCACTAAGCTATTTAGATAGCTTGGCACGTAGCTAGCTAGATAAGCTAGCAAATATTATTTAGTTTACACGCAGAATCTTTCCACAAGAGATTACATTACCACCAACAAAGGTAAATTGTGGAAAACTCTTCTTAAAGTAGTGTAATCATACAAAATGACTGAGACCGTTACCGAGTCCTCTGCTTGCCCTGTTAGGGGAACGGAGGTCAAAGTAGCAAGGATGAGGACCCAGTTTGGATTTTAGGCTTACGAGTGTTTTCTTTCCTACAGCGGCTGGAAATTAGACATTCGTTCCCAAAAACACCACCCAGAGAGAAAAGTCGCTAAATGTGTCGTTGGAGCGTTGTCGATACAGGATCAAAAGAAAGGCAGCGCTGGTCTCGAGTCAGCTTTCTCAATTCAAATATTACCCTAACGTTAGAATTATTTCACAATAATGATGACGGATCAGCTCCTAGACATATATTTGAGCAGTGTGGTATATTGGCCATATATCAGAAACCCCAGTGGTGCCTTATTGCTATTATAAATGGGTTTCCAATGTAATTAGAGCAGTAAAACAAAATGTTTTGTCATACCCGTGGTATACGGTCTGATATGCCACGGCTGTCAGCCAATCAGCATTCAGGTCTCGAACCACCCCGTTTATAATACTACCTATAGGGCTGCAAATATTGAGGATGTTTATTCTAATGCTTACCCAATGAAAATGCACAAAATCACAGATTTGGCACATCACTGCACACACATCATAAAATATATTGAGATAAATTACTGTAGGAAACGAGTACGAGTAGGAAAATATAACTACAAAATGATTGACATAGACCTACATCCCTCTGTATTTGATTCTAATGCATTAATCTCAGTTTTCATTTGAAGCTTATTTTCATATGTAATTGCAAAGATATTGGCAACTTTTTGTTTGCAACGTCAACTTTGATAACGTCAACTTTGTTCTGACGTTATCGGTGTTCACAGAGAGACGATAAACAATGTGATTCTAAGTTTTAATGGAAAACTTCTGTGTATAAAGTGCATAGGAGGGCAAAAATGCATCTAACGACCCACTTAGCTGTTCTACGAGTGGTCTGAGGCAGGCGTTAGATTACGAGAGTTTTCAAGTGCAATGTTAATAATGATGGTTTTGGGAAACAGCTCGGAGATTTAACGATGCTCCTTAGCCTTAAGATGCTTTTGGGAAACCGGGCCCTGGGCTGTCGAGCAGGCCGTTGATGCAGAGGCAGTGAAAATTCTCGAAGTTGTGAGTAGAGATGAAGAAGCTATGGCAGTGGATGCCCAGCAGCCTGTTGATGTTATTCATCAGTTGAGAGATCCTAAAACACTAATCGTGAAGAAGGTGGATTTTGTTCCATTCATTTAATTGCACACGTGATTCATTATACAGGACAAACAAACAACAATCTAAGAAACTGGATTTCCTTGTGGAAGTGGATCTTCAGGATTTCACGGTCTAAACATTGAAGGGAACACTGTCTGAAGATGCTCCCCCCTCTCCCCTCCCCCTGCTACCCCCCCAACCTCTCATTTGAATATGGATTTTTTTTTTAAAGATGGCCATACTATGGATCGATAGCTATTTGATTTGGAATTTTAGGACCCCTTTAGGTATCAGAAAAATATATGTAAAAAAAACGTTTTGAAAAAATGTGTCCTTTACTTCTATAGCTCAGAGTAACGCGTTGAATAACACATTCATAAATGTCAAAAAGACAGTCAAAAAATGCATCATAAGAAACAAGGTTTTCACGTGTTTGTCCTATATCTAGGAGATATAAGAAAGCTCAGAAAAAAATATGAGGTTAAATATCTATATAATACATTTGTCCATATACTGTATATATACTGTATATATATACTGTATATATACTGATATATATATATATATATATATATATATATATATATATATATATATATATACTGTATATATACTGTATATATATACTGTATATATACTGATATATATATATATATATATACATACATACATCGTATATAAATCGTATATAAATTACCTTCATACTTCCAATAATTATTTTAAACTGGTACCGGTTACCTTTAGACAAGTCCGGTGACACTTGTGGGGGATATAGAGCAAAACGGTGAACATTATCTTGTTCATGAAAATCTCCTCTTTCCACAGTGGTTGGTAGCCCAAACGGTTCGGACGCTACCGATGTTTCACTGCAAATGCGGAAGTGTTGCATCTGCGGATGTCTTGGATTGAGACTCATTCAATACAAAGAACCTCTAGTATAAACTGATGGATTTTGATGGGGATTTTTCACATTATATTACTTAGATTGACACACTGGTGCGTCAATGGCTCTAGGGGGTTAATGTGGTCAAGAAATATAACATCAAACCTGGAAAAGCAAATCAGTCATAGTCTATAATTCCATCTACATGTATAATTGTATCTTTCAAATTAGAAACAGTAACGGTAGAATTGTGAAGCCTTCTGAATCAGTGAAAGCAGAAGAAGAGCCAAAATAAATGTTGCAACTAAAAGCAGTGTTGCAACCAACCACAGAGCCCACTTGCTTAACCTTCACGTAAACACAGATTTGCTCAACTTGGTGGTGGATAAACCTCATCCTTATGATGGAAGACTAGACAATAAACGAGCAGATGGCTGTCATCCATTCCCCTCAGACAGACAGACAGACAGACAGGATGAGACGAGGCCAGACAGTCCAAATCCCAGACGGTCCCCTATTGGCCTGGTCTACCAGACAAGACAGAGAGAGTGAGATGGACAAGTTTGTCAACCTCTGTTTATCTAACTTTAATCTTCCCTGGAGAAACAAGAGTCATCCTGAAGACGAGAGTGCACGACCCCAGTCAAAACAAGTACGTTTGTCCAGTCCGCTGTGTTGTCTGCTTTGACAGTCTGCCGACTTCAATTTGAACACCTGAGTGTTCTAACATAGCAGGTAGACATTTGACTGGACTTATGCGTTTCATTTACCCAGGATTCTCTTTGAGGTCATTTCAGGGTGTCGTCCAGCTGATACACTCAAATAGGAATGTTTGAACGTTTTTTTACTTCCCATACTATCTTGCTGACTTTAACATACTTTTAACGTTCTTTCCCTGAAAATAGTTCAATCCCTGTAGAGATTAGGTGAGTTAATGTGTTACAAATCTATGGAGAAAGCTTTAAATAGCCCAGGTAGTCATTGTGATGGCATGTCTAATTAATTAACTAAATCCACATTTGTCCATGTCGGGAGTATAGGATTAATCATTGGCCATGTGAAAGGTTAATGAATACGCTTATCTCTCAATAAGTTATCAAATCAGGGGAGAGCTCAATGCAATCTAAATCACTAAGCACAGCAGGGCCCTGCCCTTCCGTCTTCAAACTACTGACCCATAAACACAATGGAGAGAGAGAGAACATAGAGAGAAAGGGAAGGGAGAGAATGAAAGAGAGCTCTGAAGAGATAACAACCTTGTGCACTAGACCTGTATTAAAACATGGTTTAGCCTACCTTACATGTAATACATTCCAAATAAAATCGGAAAGGATCTTTAGTTCCAGTAAGATTCAAGTCCATAACTTACACTCAGTAAATTAGCTGTAGTTATTCTACATGCCAGATATCATATAACACTATAAAACATCCAATCGCTATATCACAGAATTGCTCAGTACATAAACCATCTTGCAGACTAGTGTAATTACCGAGAGACGATAGTCTACATACATAAGAACCCGGACACCGGCCGATCTCTCCTCTCCCCTCCCACTAAGGTTTTGACATCCTTGAGGTTGTAAAGAGCCCAATAAAGAAGGAGGAGAGTAGGAAAGAGTTTTTTTTTCTTTTTTTAGAGACTAAACACAAGCAAACCACAGTGTGGCATGGAGAGAGGCCTAGCCCTACTGGACTTACTCAGCCATCCTTGTGTTTGGGTCTAATCTCACAACACATTAACCTGACTTCAATGGGCGGTATGGTTCTCTCCTGACAGGCTGGCTACCGCAGTAGGCCTGGCTCCGCCTTATCTTGAAAAAAATAAAAAATAGTCATTCACCCTTTTATATAGTTGTTGAACTCAAGAGGTTGAACTTAAGATCAAATCAAATCAAATTGTATTTGTCACATGCGCCGAATACCTTACAGTGAAATGCTGACTTACAAGCCCTTAACCAACAATGCTTTAAGAAGTTAAGAAAAAAGTGCTAAAAAAAATAGATAAACAAAATAGAAAATAAAAAATTAAACAGCAGCAGTAAAATAACAATAGCGAGGCTATATACAGGGGGTACACCGATTAGTAAAGGAAATTGAGGTAATATGTACATGTAGGTAGAGTTACAGTGACTATGCATAGATAATAAACAGAGAGTAGCAGCAGCGTAAAAGAGGGGTCTGGGTAGCCCTTTGATTAGCTGTTCAGGAGTTTTATGGCTTGTGGGTAGAAGCTGTTAAGAAGCCTTTTGGAACTAGACTTGGCACTCCGGTACCGCTTGCTGTGTGGTAGCAGAGAGAACAGTCTATGACTAGGGTGGCTGGAGACTTTGACAATTTTTAGGGCCTTCCTCTGACATCGCCTGGTATAGAGGTCCTGGATGGCAGGAAGCTTGGCCCCAGTGATGTGCTGTAGAGCCTTGCGGTTGGAGGCCGAGCAGTTGCCATACCAGGCAATGGTGCAGCTGTGGATCTTTTTGAGGATTTGAGGACCCATGTCAAATCTTTTCAGTCTCCTGATGGGGGAATAGGCTTTGTCGTGCCCTCTTCACGACTGTCTTAGTGTTTGGACCGTGATAGTTTGTTGGTGATGTGGACACCAAGGAACTTGAAGCTCTCAACTTGCTCCACTGCAGCCCTGTCGATGAGAATGGGGGCGTGCTCGGTCCTCCTTTTCATTTAGTCCACAATCATCTCCTTTGTCTTGATCACGTTGAGGGAGAGGTTGTTGTCCTGGCACCACACGGCCAGATCTCTGACCTCCTCACTATAGGCTGTCTCGTCGTTGTTGATGATCAGGCCTACCACTGTTGTGTCATCTGCAAACTTGATGATGGTGTTGTAGTCATGCCTGGCCATGCAGTCATGAGTGAACAGGGAGTACAGGAGGGGACTGAGAACGCACCCCTGAGGGGCCCCTGGGGTGCGTTCCACGCTTCAAGATTGCTTCGATCACGTGGACTGGGATATGTTCCGCATTGCGTCAAACAACAACATTGACGAATACCCTGATTCGGTGAGCGAGTTTATTAGCAAGTGCTTCGTTGATGTCGTACCCACAGCAGCAATTAACTTCTTGGCGCACCCATCCCGTTAGCGGGATAATTTTCATCAACATCCGCTGAATTGCAGAGCACCAAATTCAAATTCAATTTTTTTTTTAATTTTCATGAAATCACAAGTGCAATATAGCAAAACACAGCTTAGCTCGTTGTTAATCCACCTGGCGTCTCAGATTTCAAAAAAGCTTTACAGCGAAAGCAAAACAAGAGTTTATGCGAGGACATCTCTCTCAGCAGACAAAACATTACAAACAGCTAGCAGCAAAGTTGATTGGTCACGAAAGTCAGAAAAGCAATAAAATGAATTGCTTACCTATGATGATCTTCGGATGTTTGCACTCACTCATAAATGTTCCTTTTGTTCTATAAAGATTATTTTTATATCCAAAAACCTCCATTTGGTTGGCACGTTTTGTTTAGTAATCCACAGGCTCGTGCAGGTCATGACGGGCAGACGAAAATTCCAAATAGTATCCGTAAAGTTCGTAGAAACATGTCAAACGTTTTTTATAATAAATAATCGATAATATTTCAACCGGTCCGTAGCTTTTTCAATAGGAGAGAGAGAGAA
The DNA here is from genome assembly GCF_013265735.2 of Oncorhynchus mykiss. Classification (NCBI taxonomy): domain Eukaryota; kingdom Metazoa; phylum Chordata; class Actinopteri; order Salmoniformes; family Salmonidae; genus Oncorhynchus; species Oncorhynchus mykiss. The sequence goes on along the minus strand of NC_048586.1, from coordinate 13,271,327 downwards.
ATTGTCTGCTCCAAGCTGTTGCACATGCAAAACTCTGGGGACACACAGCCATCCACTGACACGATGTGATTGTTCTCGCTCATTTTTCAGACTAAAAGGCTGAAACTATGTCTAAAAACTGTTAACACCATGTGGAAGCCATAGGGAAAGGAATCTGGTTGATATCCCTTTAAATGGTGGGAAGGCATGCAATGAAACAGGGAGTTTTCAAATTAAGAGGCACTTCCTGGTTGGATTTTCCTCAGGTTTTTGCCTGCAAAATCAGTTCTGTTATACTCACAGACAATATTTTGACAGTTTTGGAAACTTGTGTGTTTTCTATCCTAATCTGACAATTATATGCATATTCTAGCTTCTGGGCCTGAGAAATAGGTAGTTTCATTTGGGTACGTTTTTTATCCAAACATCAAAATACTGCCCCCTACACTCAACAGGTTAAAACCTACCCAAACCAGAAAGCATTCTCCCAAAACTGAAAGCGCGAACCATTGCTTTTAATCAGGGCAAGGTGACCTGAAACATGACCGAATACAAACTGTGTACAGTGCCTTGCGAAAGTATTCAGCCCCTTTGAACTTTGCGACCTTTTGCCACATTTCAGGCTTCAAACATAAAGATATAAAACTGTATTTTTTTGTGAAGAATCAACAACAATTGGGACACAATCATGAAGTGGAACGACATTTATTGGATATTTCAAACTTTTTTAACAAATCAAAAACTGAAAAATTGGGCGTGCAAAATTATTCAGCCACCTGAATCTACACCACCCGATGTCATTGGAAGGCCATAAAGATCATCAAGGACAACAACCACCCGAGCCACTGCCTGTTCACCCTGCTATCATCCAGAAGGCGAGGTCAGTACAGGTGCATCAAAGCAGGGACCGAGAGACTGAAAAACAGCTTCTATCTCAAGGCCATCAGACTGTTAAACAGCCACCACGAACATTGAGTGGCTGCTGCCAACATACTGACTCAACTCCAGCCACTTTAATAATGGAAAAATTGATGTAAAAAATGTATCACTAGCCACTTAACAATGCCACTTAATATAATGTTTACATACCCTACATTACTCATCTCATATGTATATACTATACTCGATACCATCTACTGCATCTTGCCTATAACGTTCTGTACCATCACTCATTCATATATCTTTATGTATATATTCTTCATCCCTTTACACTTGTGTGTATAAGGTAGCAGTTGTGAAATTGTTAGGTTAGATTACTCGTTGGTTATTACTGCATTGTCGGAACTAGAAGCACAAGCTTCTAGTTAACCATGTGTATGTGACAAATAAAATTTGATTTGATTTGTGTTGCTGATCAGCATGGCGGATATGTTGTTACCACCTGGGGACGGCCCGTCAGGAAGTCCAGGATCCAGTTGCAGAGGGAGATGTTTAGTCCCAGGGTCCTTAGCTTCGTGATGAGCTTTGAGGGCACTATGGTGTTGAACGCTGAGCTGTAGTCAATGAATAGCATTCTCACGTAGATGTTCCCTTTGTCCAGGTGGGAAAGGGCAGTGGTGAGTGCAATAGAGATTGCATCATCTGTGGATCTGTTGGGGCGGTATGCATATTGGAGTGGGTCTAGAGTTTCTGGGATGATGGTGTTGATGTGATCCAGGAGCAGCAATGTGAGCCATGACCACGGGCCAAGGAACGTCAACAACTAGCAGGTGTGGGGACGGAACAAGTCGTTGCACATACCTCACTCTAATTATTTACCCTAGCTCTCTGTATGTGGGGAAAGGGTTTAAATCTTTATTGAGTGCCGTCACACACAACAGACACGATAAAACTTCTCAAAATAGGCTTACAATATTACAACAGAGAGTTGTTTTGAATGTTTGTGGTGACAGATTTGATCCAGAAAACACGTGTAGTTGTATTGAGTATGAACATGTTGGTATCTGCACTATGGTGTGGAAGGAGTTGGATTTTAAGGACCTATTCTCATTTAGCTTTGTCTTTCTTTCTCTCTCTGTTCCACCACTCTTGAAGAACATGTAAGGCCTCGCCCTGCCGGTTAAAGCTTAATTTTGGAACTGAGTGGTAAAAAGATAAGAACCAGTCACAATGATGAAGAAAGGCTGTAGACCATGGATGCCAACCCTGCTCTACATAAAAGGGCACTTTCACCTCTCTCTCTCTCTCACACACACACACACACACACACACACACACACACACACACACACACACACACACACACAAAAGTGATCTGCTCAAACGCACCCATTGAGATGAGCACGATGCGAGACTTTGCTCTCACACCATCACACAGAGTATCTGTGCATGTGCACTGGTGTGCTTCACGCTACTACAACGTGGTAGCTACGGGACCAAAACATCAAAGTTTAGCCTTGAGAGCTTCAACGCTCTTTGTTACTGTTGAAATTGACCTATTACATATGTTTACTTTGTGCGTCTATGTCATCTCTACGTCATCATCTTGTGTCTCTTTAAACCCAACCTAACCTATGAACTGACCCATCACCTCTAGCATTACTATCCCGCAGTAGCAAGAAATTACATCCCCAAAAACACAACTATACAAGACAAAAACGGCTCCTAGCCTACCACACAGGGAAGATCTCAATTGCATACTCATCGCATTTTAAGAAGGAGATAAGGAGCAAGGATGCAAGTAGTATGCAATTTAGATCTTCCCATAGGCTGCTATCTGTCCCTAACACTAAAACTGAAACAAAATAATATAAAAACACAATATATATATATATATATATTCTTATAAATATTAAACAAAATAAAAACTAGTAAAATGAATCTGAAAACTAACTGAAACTAAACTGAATTTCAAATTAAAATCTTAAAACTAAATCAATATAAATAAATATAAAAACATAACTAAAATTATCTTGACACACACATTTACACACACACCAGCCAACATACCCACAAAAATGCATGACCTATATTCATTTTGGGCACAAATAATAAACGGTCAATCAATAATGCTTACCTAAGATATAATACAGCAACATCATTATAAGTTATTCCAAGTATTGATGAACTCATAGTCAATTTAAAAAGCAACGTACATCCTCCATGCTCTTTTGGTTTAGACCTTCTTCATAAGAAAGACAACAACTGCATTGTCCATATTCTAAATTAACTAAACCATTAACCCAGTCTGCAGCTAAAATCATTGTTTTGTGTAATTAATAGAAAATGAGGTAACAGAGAGAGATAATATGGATGGGACAAAAGAGGCTTTTGTTTGCATCTCTCACTCATGGCAGATGGGCCGTCGATATAGACCAGCACAGCTGCACTGATAGCATTCAAAATTGGGGGAAAAAAGTGTCTGCGAGGCCTAGCCAGCTAGCGTGCCTGTCGTGCCATGTCTCTGACAGATTGAAGCCATGACTATGACCATGAATGGCAAAAAAAAGAAAGTAAATCACCCTCGAGATGAAGTGCGTGTTCGGATCAATAAGTTTAGGATATGATCGTTGCCCTCGTCAAACACAAAACAGTGTGAAAGATGGCCCTCTTTTGAGAGGAGTGAAAACACAGGGGCGGGCTCCTCTGACAGCTTGACGAATGCCACAGTGGTATGGTTTTGAACTCCTTCTTCCTTGTTCTCTTGTTCAGAGTCGGGTGCCTTTCCAAAGACGCTGGGTTGAACAGTGGTAGGGAATGACGGATGGACTAACCTGTGGCCTTCTACCTGTGGAAAACCAGGCCGTGCTGAGGCCTTATCTTGTGTCACAGCAGCTTCATTAGGTGGAGTTAAACGTAGCCTATTGAATGTGGCGAGTTGGGACTTTCCACGTAGAGGCTAAATGAAGAGAGAAAAATGCACTCACTGTCACGTCCTGACCTTAGTTCCTTTTTTATGTCTCTATTTTAGTTTGGTCAGGGCGTGAGCATTCTATGTTTTGTTCTAGGTTTTGTATTTCTGGTTTTGGCCTGGTATGGTTCCCAATCAGAGAAAGCTGTCAATCGTTGTCTCTGATTGAGAACCACACTTAGGCAGCCTGTTTTCCCACTATGGGTTGTGGGTAGTTATTTTCTGTTTAGTGGTTTTGTTGCACCTTACAGGACTGTTTCGTTTTCGTTTCACTCTCTTCGTTATTTTGGTTAGTGTTTCTGTTCAAATAAATATAACATGAAAACTTACCACGCTGCGCATTGGTCCGATCCATCCTATTCCTCATCAGAAGAAGAAGACAATCATTACAGAACTACCCACCACCAAAGGACCAAGCAGCGTGGTAACAAAGAGGAGAGGGTTCTGGACTCCTGGACTTGGGAGGAGATATTGGACAGCAAGGGACCCTGGGCACAAGCTGGGGAATATCACCGCCCCAAAGAAGAACTGGAGGCAGCGAAAGCTGAGCGGCGGCGATATGAGATAAGGCAGCGCAACATAAATGAGAGGCAACCCCAAAAACAATTTTTCGGGGAGATTGGCGGAGTTAGGCGATAGACCTGAGCCAACTCCTCATGCTTACTGGGAGAGGCGTAGGACTGGTCAGGTACCGTGTTATGCGGTGAAGCGCACGGCCTAAGGGAAAGGTGCGAGGGGTATGCATCAGATCTCCAGTGCTCCCCCACAGCTCGGTTCAACCTGTGCCTGCACTCTGGAGGGTCCGGGCCAAAGTGGTCATCCAGCCTGGAGGAGTGGTACCAAGGCTGCGCACCAGAGCTCCAGTTCTCCCCCACAGCCCGGTCCATCCGGTGCCTCCTCCATGCACCAGGCCTCCTGTAGGTCTCCCCAGCCTGGTGGGTCCTGTGGCAGCCCCACGCACCAGGCTGTCTCTCCGTCTCCGGCGCTTCCAGAGTCTCCCTCCTGTCCGGAGCTGCCAGAGCCGCCCGTCAGTCAGGAGCTGCCAGAGCCGCCCGTCAGTCAGGATCCGCGGTGGTGGCTCTGGCGCAGGACGTGGACCCCATTCCACCATAGTCTTGGCCCACTTAAGTGGCGCCTTTGGAGCGGCGACCCTCGCTGGGGGCCCTTACCAAGTGAAGGGCGACTTTGGCAGCGCCGGAGTGAAGGGCGGCTCTGGCAGCGCCGGAGTGAAGGGCGGCTCTGGCAGCGCCCGAGTGAAGGGCGGTTCTGGCAGCGCCGGAGTGAAGGGCGGCTTTGGCAGCTCCTGACTGACGGGCGGCTCTGGCAGCTCCTGACTGACGGGCGGCTCTGACAGCTCCTGACTGATGGGAGGCTCTGGAAGTTTTGTAACAATTTTTGAAACCTCTCACTCAAAGTGCAAAACTACACACCAAAAATCCAAAACCATAAGCTATTTCTCAGCCTTTGACTCAGTTGTCAATTGCATAAAACACTTTTTTCAAAACACTACAACACAATTCTCTACCTAAAACACAAAAATCTGACAGGAAGTGACTTGCTTTCCTTTTCCAAACACAACCAATCAAAATGCTACACGTATTCACCAGGTCACACACACACTCCTCACATGTGCAAACACTAATAGCTTAACTGATCACTAACTAATCACTGCTTTACTGTAGTATAGGCGTATAAATAGGTCAGATTACCTGTTTTGAACAATGGATGCCTAAAATGGACAGAGAGCAAGAGGAGTAGGAGGGAGAGGAAGAGGAAGAAGAAGACGAGGGCAAAGAAGAGAAGGAAGGAGAGCCATCTCTAATGAGATTAGGGCAAAACTTGTTGATCATGTGATCAACCACGGTTTGACCATGAGAGAGGCTGGACAGAGTCCAGCCCAACTTGAGTCGATTTACAGTGGAGTCCATAATTTGAACCTTCAGAAATGAGAACAGATATGCAACTATCTAATGACTATTTTAGCATGACAGTAATGTACTGTAAAATACGTATGATTGCATAAACATTTGTAACTCTAAGCCATCCATTTACTGAACTGCATTGAATGAATGAGGTTGGTTATCATGCTGTACTACATTTGTTTGTACATTGTTTACAGTTCCTATGCTGAACACATACTGTGTTTGAATTCTGTAGAGTGGAAAGGCAAAGACATCATGGATGATGAGGACGCTTGTTTACAGATGTACAAGAGACTGCAATTATAAATATGGTTTTGGCCAACAATGCAATTAGGATTCGAGAGATAAGAGAGCATATCTTGAATAATGACACCATATTTAACAACATCAATGCTGTAAGCCAGTCGACCATACAACGCATCCTCCAACGGCACCGAGTGACGATGAAACAACTTTACAAGGTGCCATTTGAGAGAAACTCTGACAGAGTCAAGAATATGCGACATGACTTTGTAGAGGTATGTATGCAACACTACTTCCAGTACTTCAGACATACCATATTTAGTCATCTGTATATCCTTTTGTCTGTTACAGAGAGTATTGGAGCTGGATGCCCATGTAATTCGGCAGCAATTTATTTATGTGGATGAGGTTGACTTCAACCTCACCAAAACCAGGCGCCGTGGAAGAAATGTAATAGGAGAGAGGGCAATTACCAATGTCCCTGGACAGCATGGGGGTAATATAACTATGTGTGATGCCATCACTCAAAACGGGGTCCTCCATCACAATGCCACACTGGGTCCGTACAACACCGGCCATATGCTCACTTTTCTGGATGCAATTTACACAATGCTTGTCCCTGATCCAGATCAGGAGCCTGCTAGATTTGTGGTTTTATGGGATAATGTTAGTTTTCCCCGGGCTGTTCTTGTCACGTTCTGACCTTTATTTCCTTTGTTTTGTCATTATTTAGTATGGTCAGGGCGTGAGTTGGGGTGGGTAGTCTATGTTTGTTTTTCTATGATTTGGGGATTTCTATGTTTCGGCCTAGTATGGTTCTCAATCAGAGGCAGGTGTCATTAGTTGTCTCTGATTTAGAATCATACTTAGGTAGCCTGGGTTTCACTGTTTGTTTGTGGGTGTTTGTTTCCGTGTCTGTGTTTTTCACCACACGGTACTATTTTGGGTTTTGTTCGTTTTCTTATTACAGTTTTTTTCAACTGCTTACACACAAAATCTTTTCATGTCAAACGATTTTTGAAACCTCTCACTCAAAGTGCTAAACTACACACCAAATATCCAAAACCATAAGCAATTTCTCAGCCTTTGACTCAGTTGTCAATTGCATGAAACACTTTTTTCAAAACACTACACACAATTCTCTACCTAAAACACAAAAATCTAACAGGAAGTGACTTGCTTTCCTTTTCCAAACACAACCAATCAAAATGCTACACTTATTCACCAGGTGGTCCTCCATCACAATGCCACACTGGGTCCGTACAACACCGGCCATATGCTCACTTTTCTGGATGCAATTTACACAATGCTTGTCCCTGATCCAGATCAGGAGCCTGCTAGATTTGTGGTTTTATGGGACAATGTTAGTTTTCACCGGGCTGTTGTGGTTTGCTACCCATCCATAGTTTGTAGTTTTGTACCTACCCCCATATTCACCTTTTCTAAATCCCATAGAGGAATTATTCTCAGCCTGGCGCTGGAAAGTGTATGATCGCCAACCCTATGCCCGCATGACGCTTCTCCAGGCAATGGTGGACGCATGTGGGGACATAGAGGTTGCCTCTGTCCAAGGTTGGATACGCCATGCTAGGAGATACTTCACTCGATGTTTGGCAAGAGAAAACGTATCTTGTGATGTGGCCAGAACCAGGCCGGAGAAGAGATGAAGCGTAGCTTAGCACTGTTGACTGCCCTCCCCCCCCTACAAATTCTAAAGAATATACTTTTGGTTTACATATGTTTATGGTTTTGTTGTATGCTACTGTATACAACAGTAATGTTTGGCCTAATAAATATTTTCTGTTTCTACATTGCATTGGTGTTTACAGTATACTTGTTACCCCTCTCAGCAGATTACTTTCACTGTAGAACATTGTATTGAAATATAGATATAAGCCTATGAAAGACCAAAGAGCTTTAGATTTAGAACAGTGTTTACATGGTATATCCAAAAATGTACTATTATGAAAGCAGTGTTTGCCATTTGATGCTAATGCTACATTCTGACATGTGTTTATGGCATTTTGAATGCAGTGTTACATTTTGAAGGAGATGTGAGGCATTTTGCATTTTGTGTGTGCAGTTTTGGGAATTGTGTGTAGAGTTTTGAAAAAAGGAGACAGTTTTGAAAACGTGTCTAAGCAGTTTGAAAAAACTGTAATATCTGTTTACAATTTGTATCAGAGTAATAAGTCAAAAATACCTAATACCGTTCGTATGCCATTCCTCTTTTGGAGTTGATAATGTTGTTCAACATACTCTAATTCCTACATGTTTATATCACACAAGGACAAGTCAGTTTAGCAACAAAAAATAGTATGGATTGTGCCTTAAACATTGTTGGAGAGCGACAACAAAGTAGAAAGAGAAGCCATGTCTCATTGAGTGAGTGTATGTCTACATGAGATGAGTTAAACAGAAACGTTAACATCCATTCACAGCTATAAAGACTCAAATGGAATGCATTTACAAAAAAAAATACATTTATTGCTAAAAAATCATTTTTGAATGTAACAGAATCATCTTGTATCTCTAAAACCCAGAACTAAAGAAGTGTGTGTGTGTCTGTGTGTATCAGGACACAATCCTAGAGAGGTGGGTAACATCTGGAAAGACTCCAAATGAACACTTTTTACAAAAGCAAAGACTGGAACTGCACTACAGGTGTGAGATTTGGTAGATGAAGATACCATAGGTGATGAAGAGGAATTATTCAAGCAATAAGCATCCTGATTTAACCTCACAGGCATGCAAGCTTATTTTCATCTCCCTTGCTTCACAGCAAAAAAACAATATTGTTGTCTTGTTGAACAAGCATTGGCTTGCTACACATGCACCTTATAACATAATTATACAATTGTAAAGAGCTTATAGAGTAGCTTCACGAGTTTACAGATAAACAATGAACCTGTTGTTCAAATGTAAATACTTTTAAATCTATCTAACTGCTAACACAAACTACATTTGCCAAGAAACAAACTATGTACACAGCTTATCTTAGCCTTTTATTTTGGTTCGTTTTTAGATTTTTACTTGAAATTCAGTTTAGTTTCAGTATGTTTTCAGACTTGATTTACTAGTTTTTCTTTAGTTTCAGTTTGATAAAAACATGTATATTTAATTTCTATCAGTTTTAGTGTTAGTGATAGGGACAGAAATTAGCCTATGCTTGGGAGGCTAGGAGCCGTTTATGTGTTGTAGACCTATAGTTTTTTTGGGGGGGATGTCACTTCCTGCTACTGGGGGGCAGTAATACATGAGGTGATGGGCCAGGACCATAGACTTGGGTAGACATAACGTCTCTGTATCTGTGTCACGGTGGCATCTGTGAGTGCATGGGCAGTGCCATTGAGGCCAGCTCCTCTTGAAATAGAACATTTTCTTTTTCACGAGTTTAATTTATTTACTGATCCCTCCTGATGACCCTGCTGTCACGACTCCAACCAGGTCATCAGGAGGGATCAGCCAATGAAGTTGGAAGTCCGGCCCAGTTGCCTAAATCAAAATGGCAAAGTCTGCTCGAGGACTCCATATAACTCAATGGCCAGGACATTTGGTTAGGTTTAAATTATAAAACAATCTTAAAGTGACTTGGATTTAAAAGGATTTAAAGGATAAGCGCCCAGACTGGTGCAAGAAATATGGTGGAAGGAAACTCTCCTGCCCATGTTTACACCAATCTGATACTTTACAACTTTAGTAGTAGATGCAAGAAGAATCAAGTATCTTTACCTCTATCGGAAGAAAGAGAGAGGAAAAAAACAGCCAGAGAATTCATGGCACATTTGACATGTCATGTTCATGTAATAATAAACGTGTACCACTGCCTAACACCTTCAAATAGGGTAAATAAAAACAGCTGCAACAAGAGCAAAAACATAGGCAATGCAACGCTTCTTCACAAATCCTGTGTGTGTGTGTGTGTGTGTGTGTGTGTGTTTCTTTTCAACCAAACAAGATTTTCTGGTTAACTTCAGGAAGTCTCCATTCCAGAGAGGGGGTTTCTCAAGCCTGATGACAGACTAAATATTCTCTCCACGAACGCTTGGGATGCAGGGGCACAAACCAGATCCAGTGCCTCAGGGCACAGCTTTGGATAAACAGTTATCCTTGCCTGCCAGAACTGGAGAGGTGACTCTGTAAACATGCTCCCCTTTACCTTTTCCAGGTATTTCCATATTCCCACATTTAATGCCCTGCCAGGTTGACCCTCCGACTGGACAGTGACCTCAGACACAATCTTCAACCGACTTTTTATTCCGTTTTGTCATTTTTAATTTTATGAAAAAGGAAGCCATATTTCTGAACAACTGTGGTCGAGATCTATGCTGGATTCAATGTGCTGGCATCTTGCAGAGGTCCTGCTGCTCCAAGGCTGTACTTTCTGATTTGCTGAAGTACAAAAGACTCTGCATCCCTCATCAGTGGCTCCATCTCTGTTGAGTGATGTGCCAGAGACCCACTTGTGTCCATCAGGCAAGCTGCTGTAGGGGTTGGTTCGAAGTTGGCTGCCAGATTATTCATTATGCATGCAAAGCGCTCACGCGGTGACTTCAGGAAGACCCGTGCCAACTGTTTTGCAACAGTAGTTGACTGCAAGTGTGCCTCAAGGTTGAGATGGCATGGCACCACATCAGACAACGACTGGCTGTCAGTTTGAAGTTGGTCGGTGTGGATTGCGTATGGTTCTAGCAACTTCACAAGCTGCTCCAGCTTGGTCCAGTCACTGGTCAGCCCTCAGATTTCTTCACTGTTATCTAGTGATAGCTAGTGATAGTAATGCACAAGCTAGGCCTATTGGAAACATCGGGAATCTCCTTGCAGCATTTACCCACCAGATCCAGAAGATCGAAAACCGCATTAGAAAAAAAAGCTTGAATACTCTGTTTGGTTAGAAGGAAAAAAAACTAAAACTAAACATAAACTATGATGGTTTTTATTTGATTTGTGTTTGTTTTACAGTCAAAGATAATAGATCATAGTTTCAGTATAGTTATTTTTTCAAAAGTTTTTCAGTTACTGAATGTTTATTTTATGTTAACTATAATAACCTTGTTTCCACCTACCCCTCATTATCAGTCATTTTAATGGCAAGTCAACATCTCTCAGAAGTAAACACACATTCTCTCATAAGGATGAGGCAATTAGGGAAGAGTAAATGTGCAGTTCATCTCTGGGTCAAGATGGTGAATTAACTCAACAAAACAGAAGGATGTTCACTTCCTAATTAGAGCGGCAACCAGCAAACCGCCTCTAATTCACCTGTAAATATTCAAGACATATAAGAGCAGCAAGTTGCCTTGACATTTTAAGATTATTTCATTCCCGAGAAGAAGACAAAAACATCCTACATTTGTGACAATTAGTCCTTAAAATATCCTTTATTACATCCATGATCACAACATGAACTGTAAAAGGTGGAATTGTGTTAAAATGAGGTCTATTCCACACATACCCAACACAATAACAACCTTATTACCAATACATTAGTGTTTTGTCTGCAAAAGGAGGGAAATAGGATGATACTAATTCAGATTGGGGTTGTTCACGTCGATGTTCAACGGCGGACTGTGCAGTAATTTAATCCAGTTATTGTTTGCCGCTGTGGCAGGATACGAGGTGACACTGTTTGAAAGCAATTCATCAGATGCCTTCTCCTATGTCTGTGTGTGTTGTGCCTCCTCAAGAGGTGTCTGTGTAGTTCCTTCATGGCTGATAATAAACTAATGTATCCTCCATTATTCTTTAGTAGCTATCCCAGGAAAAGATGAAGGGATCTTATTATTGTGATGAGAGTCTAGGTTGTGAGCCATATAGCAACACTTGGAGAGTGCATTAGGGACTGTTATTATGTATTTGTGAGAAGCCATTTGTCACAGCGAACCCAGAGTGGTGCCGTTAATAATTCCAGGTCTCGTCGGCTTTAGTTAATTACATTTAATGCACTGGCTTGCCCTGGCTCACAACATGTTATTTGGTTAAAACCTGTTGCGTAGGAGACTCATAGCCTTAATGCTACATTATCCACATGATCTCTGATTTGAATTACAAATGAGCTGTAAGTAATTCAGCCTCGGAGAGGTTAACTGTGAGTCAGAGAGCTCAACCAGAGCAAAGCAACAGGTTCTGTCCAAGGTGTTGTGAAAGATAAATTCAGCAAGCTAATTCTGTTTTGATGACCTGTCCGTTATCTGTCACATTAGAGATCTTCTGTGAGGTGAACTATGTAGGGGCATGCCTGCCTTGTCTTTGTGAAAAATACGTGACAAATATGAAACAGTAGCTGATTCAGTCATAAGGGTACGATAGGTTACATCTGAGGGTTTGGCCCACATTTAAAAAAAAAACATTAAACCCAGTGGAAAATACAGGGATCTGCCAAAATAAATGAAATACTTGAGTAAATGAGGGTTATGGCGGCTGTTATGGTGCGGGGGTGCATTTTCCTGGCATGGTCCACTCAAACCCTTGGAGGGAAAGGTAAATGCCAACAAATACACAGCCATTCTGAGTGATCACCTTCAACCTATGGTGAATCATTTATATCCTGATGGGAGTGGTCTCTTCCAGGATGACAATGGCCCCATCCACAGTGCACGAGTGGTCACTGAATGATTTGATGAGCGTTTTCCACCACCATCAACAAAACACCAAATTATGGAATTTATTGTGGGAAAAATGGTGTCGCAACCCTCCAATAGAGTTCCAGACACTTGTGGAATCGATGCCAAGGAGCATTGAAGATGTGGCCCAACGCCCTTTTAAGAAACCTTATGTTGGTGTTTCCTTTATTTTGGCAGTTACATGTATGTCAGTCAGATAATATATTATTGTGTTTGTACACTCTGATCTGCCAGATCAAAATCAGACGGGAACACAGCATAGCAATCAATTAAATGTTAGCAAAGAACAAACATCATTGACATGTATTACTAATTGTCTGTGTGAAATTAAAACATAATAACTGCAATGTTTCGGACGATTCAGACTTCTCAAGTGCTTAAGAATTGCTAAGAAATGAGTAGATTTTTCAAAGGGAAAAAATACATGACCTCTTCCTATTCTCTTCTCCAGTGCAGCCCTCCCATCTCATCTAGCTCCTGCCTCCACTCTGCTGACTCTGGCAGTCAGTCATTCCAGGGCCATGTTTTAGAGACTATTAAAGATGAATGCTCACTTCAGTCCAAAGTACAATGACCATGTGTAAACAATGAGACTGGCTATTCCATCTCTTTCCCACCCTCTCCCCAAAACATGGACACTGTTTTGGGGAGAGGGTTGGATGGTTGGAGGAAGGGAGGGACCAAAACCCAAAATGCATACACTGTAGGACTTTTATGTTATTTCAACAGTAAAATACTGTAGAATGCACAATAAAATACTGTAAATCTGTTTTACAGCATTAATGCTGTAGATTGCACTGCATTATGGGTAAGATGCTGAAAAAATACTGTTATTAACTGTAATTGGAAGTGTCCTGTAAAATGACTCTAACATACTGTATTTCAGTAATATGTCTACTGTAGATTCAAATGATCAGTTCCATGCGCCAAGTATGATGACCAATGTATGAAAAATGACTGTTGCTTCTACATTAATAAAGTTTGATCATAAAGTTACTGGTCCCCTCCCCAATGTCAAACACTTGGATTCAGGAGGCCGGATTATTAAGGGGATAGCCCCTACTAAACTTTTAATACACCAGTTGTCACGCCCTGACCTTAGAGAGCCTTTTTATGTCTCTATTTGGTTTGGTCATGGTGTGATTTGGGTGGGCATTCTATGTTCTGTTTTCTATGTTTTTGTATTTCTATGTTTTGTCCGGGTATGGTTCTCAATAAGGGACAGCTGTCTATCATTGTCTCTGATTGGGAATCATACTTAGACAACCATTTTCCCTTCTGTCATTGTGGGAAGTTAGCTTTGATAGTGGGACTATAGCCCTGTAAGCTTCACGGTCGTTTTTGTATTTATTGTTTTGTTGGCGACATTTTAAATAAAAGGAAAATGTACACTCATCACGCTGCACTTTGGTCCACTTCTTACGACGGCCGTGACACCAGTGGCAAACATGATATTCTCTTACCTAATTTAAATAAGTACCACTTTGCAACCAACATCGGAGAAGACATGTTTTCGGAGGGGCATGGTTTATATTGCTAGATAGCTACTCTACCAGTGCCCAAAATGTGACTGTAGGGTGTCAGCAAATATATTTAAAAGTTTACAATATTCGTTTATGGCAAAGATACGTATGTCTTCCTTTTCATCTGTGCCAAGTGTTAGCTAGTTATTGTCTAGCTAGGTCTTCAGCCAGCATGGAAGAAAAAGGTGGAGGGGGGGGGTCAAATCTGACGCAGTTGTCATGTCAACACATCCGTCAGTGCTGCTGTGAACCGCATCACAGGAGACACATCACACCTCTGTGGCGCAGTGGTAACTCGTTGGCTTTGGTAGCCTATAATCAGTTGCAATAACAGATTGTCCAGTAGAGGTCGGTGTTTGAAAGCAGCTTAGAATCTAAGAAAGCACCGGAACCACAGTATAATTACTGGTATCTCGCATTTTGCAACACATGGTTTTATAAAAGCACATGATCAAACTAAGCTTTGGACGTCATTGATGATGAACGTCTGATAAAGTGATACCCACATCGGTACACTGCTTTGAAGTTGGCTGCTTAGCAATTTTGACGCATGCCTCGGAGCTCTGGTATCAAACGGAACATCACTACTGCTCACTGCATTCAAGTGTCTTGACATACACTACCGGTCAAAAGGTTTAGAACACCTACTCATTCAAGGGTTTTTCTTTATTTTTACTATTTTATACATTGTAGAATAGTAGTGAAGACATCAAAACTATGAAATAACAGATATGGAATCATGTAGTAACCCCAAAAATGTTTAATATGTTTGAGATTCTTCAAATAGCCGCCCTTTGCCTTGATGACAGCTTTATACACTCTTGGCATTCTCTCAACCAGCTTCATGAGGTAGTCAACTACAATGAATTTCAATTAACAGGTTAAAAGTTAAATTGTGGAATTTCTTTCCTTCTCTATGCATTTGAGCCAATCAGTTGTGTTGAGACCAGGTAGTGGGGTATACAGAAGATAGCCTTATTTAGTAAAAGACCAAATCCATATGACAAGAACAGCTCAAATAAGCAAAGAGAAACGACAGTCCATCATTACTTTAAGACATGAAGGTTAGTCAATACGGAACATTTCAAGAACTTTTCAAGAAAGTTTCTTCAAGTGCAGTCGCAAAAACCATTAAGTGCTATGATGAAACTGCCTCTCATGAGGACCGCCACAGGAATGGAAGACCAAGAGTTACCTCTGCTGCAGAGGATAAGTTCATTAGAGTTACCAGCCTCAGAAATTGCAGCCCAAATAAATGCTTCACAGAGTTTAATTAACAGACACATCTCAACATCAACTGTTCAGAGGGGAATGTGTGAATCAGGACTTCATGGTCGAAATGCTGCAAAGAAAGAACTACCCAAGGAAACTAATAATAAGAAGAGACTTGCTTTGGCCAAGAAACATGAGCAATGGACATTAGACCAGTGGAAATTTGTCCTTTGATCTGGAGTCCAAATTGGAGATCTTTGGATCCAACCGCCGTGTCTTTGTGTGAATGGATGATCTCTGCATGTGTATTTACCACCGTGAAGAATGGAGGAGGAGGTGTCATGGTGCGGGGATGCTTTGCTTGTGACACTGTTTGTGATTTATTTAGAATTCAAGGCACACTTAACCAGCATGGCTATCACAGCACTCTGCAGTGATACGCCATCCCATCTGGTTTGGGCTTAGTGGGACTATCATTTGTTTTTTTCAACAGGACAATGACCCAACACACCTCCAGGCTGTGTAAGGGCTATTTGACCAAGAAGGAGAGTGATGGAATGCTGCATCAGATGACCTGGCCTCCACAATCCCCCACCCTCAACCAAATTGAGATGGTTTGGGATGAGTATGACCGCAGAGTGAAGGAAAATCAGCCAACAAGTGCTCAGCAAATGTGGGAAATCTGTCAAGACTGCTGTTAAAGCATTCCAGGTGAAGCTGGTTGAGAGAAAGCCAAGAGCGTGCAAAGCTGTCATCAAGTTAAAGGGTGGCTATTTGAAGAATCTCAAATATAAAATAGATTTTGATTTGTTTAGCACTTTTTTGGTTCCTACATGATTCCATATGTGTTATTTCATAGTTTTTACATCTTCTATTATTCTACAATGTAGAAAATAGTAAAAATTAAGAAAAACCCTTGAATGAGTAGGTGGTCTAAAACTTTTGACCGGTAGTGTATGTGTTTCAACGAGCTGTCAGTCGAGGCGACTCACGAATATAAGTTATAAGTTACCGGCACACTCTTTTTAAAATTCCTGGTAGTTAGAAAAAGTCATTTTCCAACAACAGACAAATCATCCCTCCCAAAAATGATATTTCAGTCATTTAAAAGGCTTTTTTATAATTTTCTTTACATGGGAATCAGAATGGCTGTGCGATACCTTTAACATATGTTGACAATACAACAAAACAGAATGACATTTACTCTCATGGGTGACCAAAATGAACTGTCTGAAAGCCACGCCCCTACTAAGCCACACTTCATGACTTCTGATCTGACCCGGTGTATCATAGCTCAATAACCCAACTAAGTGACCCAACCGGGTCAAAAATAAGCCAACGTGTTTTCTGTCCACTATTTACCCGGCGCTGGGTTGTTTTTAACCCAGCATTTCTTTGAGTGTACGTGCCGAAACCGTTTCTCAGGACTTCAATGGAGGTATGAAAGGGAGGTAAGGAGGGTGGGTTGTCAGAGGTCTGGGAGGTGTACTGAAGATCTGGGTCATGTCGTTCCAGAGAGAAAGGTTAGCCTCTTGCCAGAACCAATGAGAGCAATCAACGATTTATTACTTTTAATTAAAAATGATGACTGCTGCACTGCTGGTCTCTCTCTCTCTCTGTCTCTCTCTCTCTTCATCTCTATTTCACTCTCTCTCTTCATTTATTTTCTTCTTTCTCTCATCTTTCCTTCCCTCTTCTTGGCAAGTTTTCTCAGATCATCGTTGAGAGGAAACACAGAGAGAGAGAGAGAGAGAGAGAGAGAATAAATAAACATGAAAGAGAAAGGGCATTTAGCACTCATCTACCACATGAGGTGCAGAATTATCATCATCAGATTAATTACGTTTCCACACTGGGGTTAGAGAGAGCGCTGAGCGTGACATTCTCAGGAGATGAGAGAGAGAGAGAGAGAGAGAGAGAGAGAGAGAGAGGGGAGGTAGAAAAGAGAGAGAGGGTAGAGGTGGCGGGGGTATGGTTCCTGTCCCAACATGCCTGAGAATACACACACAGCCCCAGGAGTACTAGGCTATGCGTTATCTTATCATTATATTAGGAAAAGCTGGAAATATTATTTCTTGCTGTGTCTATCTTTGGAAATGATGCCAGTGGCACTCCACCTCACCCTCCCATGTGCTACAATGACGATTACCATGCCAGCATAGATGTACCATCCTATAAACGAACCAACCCCAATCCCTTAAGATTCCAGCCGAACACAACAATGTGTTGTTTTTCTTCTCAACTCTGGTAGTTGATGACGACAAGACAGACATCTGTAGAGTCTCGCTTTCAGCCCGCTGAAACATTGACCTCTGACCCTGGTTTGAAGCGGTGGGTGAGGTCACACGTTGATCCCCAGGGGTCAGGGCTGAATGAGGTGTGATGACGACTTTAAGCAGGAAGACAGGAAGGCTGTGTGACAAGACAGGAGGGTGAACAGACAGCATGGTTTCTGTCCTGTGTGTGTGTGTGTGTGTGTGTGTGTGTGTGTGTGTGTGTGTGTGTGTGTGTGTGTGTGTGTGTGTGTGTGTGTGTGTGTGTGTGTGTGTGTGTGTGTGTGTGTGTGTGACAGGAGGGTGGACAGACAACATGGTTTCTATCAACAGTTCCTCAGTGGTTCCTGTTGTTGATCCGTCAGATGAGAGCTGGTGCCTAAAGCAGACAGAACCAGAACAGACCTGATCAGACCATATCTGATGTCATACAACGGAAAGGGGTTGTGTGGTTTGCATATGGCTTACATGGTGTACGCATGTGATTCATGTGGTTTACATGGTGTATTCATGTGGTTTACATGGTGTTTGCATTTGGCTTATATGGTGTTCACATGTGGTTTACATGGTGTTCGCATGTGGTTTACACGGTGTTCACATGTGGTTTACATGGTGTTCACATGTGGTTTACACGGTGTTCGCATGTGGTTTACACGGTGTTCGCATGTGGTTTACACGGTGTTTACATGTGGTTTACATGGTGTTCGCATGTGGTTTACATGGTGTTCACATGTGGTTTACATGGTGTTTACATGTGGTTTACATGGTGTTTACATGTGGTTTACATGGTGTTCGCATGTGGTTTACATGGTGTTTGCATGTGGTTTACATGGTGTTTACATGTGGTTTACATGGTGTTCGCATCAGCATTCTATTTTGAAAGAGATTACACATAATTTATCCACATGTGCTTGGCAATGATTGACATGAGTAACACTAATTGGTTACTTATTGTTTGTGTTGTGTTGCAACTTGTTTTTCAGGAGCTTGTAAATCCTCTTTCTTTGGGCAGCTGTAACAAGGGCTGGGCATTCTTCTCACATATTTTTGGACGATAATGTTGCAAACCAGAAGGAATAAGTAGGCCCGCTGTATTTCAGCAGACAACACTACACCTCCTTGCACTTTTCTCTGCGCTTATACCTCTTTGATTGGACAAACTGCCGTAACTAGTTCTTACCAATCAGCCACGCCCATTTCTC